>NC_058082.1:218774299-218997744 GCF_014858855.1 Bufo gargarizans | reverse complement strand
TTATCAAAAATTTACGACAGGTGGGAGTAAAACTAGTATATTTTTAATGAGATAATGGAGACTTATATGATGATACCAAAATCTCAGTATCGAAAATCGGGTTGACAGAATCCCTGCAATAAAAACTATTCTAAATGTCATATAACAAATTATTGTAACCAACTTTATTTATCTTTTTTCTATTTTACTTACAAAATAGGCATCTGAAGTTCAGGTATCTATAGCATTATGGAAGCGGTGTACGGAGTGCGCTCTACTGCTGCCTACTTTGGCATAGCACATCCAATGCTTTAGCGGAGCAGGCACAAGCAGGAGCAGCATGTGCTATGCAGAGCTCCACTGGGGCAGGGTCTCCAGGCTTTAGCAGGCAGGATCCACAATGATCAGTGATGCCAGTACAGCCCTCTAGTGAATTCCAACATGTTAGAGGTGTACGAATGTACGGATTCTAAAGCGCTATAGACATCTGAACTCCAGGTGCTTATTTTGTAAGTAAAATAGAAAAAATAAAGTATATTACAATAATTAATTATATGACAATTAGAATAATTTTAATAAAACTGTTTAAAGGTTTAGGCACACTTTAAATATATTATAGAGTGCAATGTGTTCAAACATTCGGAGTGCTAAATTAGTAAATGTGGACATACACATTCAATAGCAGTGGGCCAAATGGTAATTCAGCTAACAGATATCTCTCCCGGCTCCCTCCTGACGCCCCATACATATAGAGTGCCTTGAAAAAGTATTCAAACCTCTTGAACTTTTACACATTTTTCACGTTACATCCACAAGCTTAAAGGGGTTTTCCAAGACTTTGATACTGATGGCCTATACTCAGGATAGGTCATCAGTATCTGATAGTGGGGGTCCAACACCCGGGACCCTCACCGATCAGTTGTTTGGGAAGGCGCATGTCATGGCCTTCTCCGTGTTTACCAAGCACAGCGCCGTACATTATATAGCGGCTGTGCTTAGTATCGCGCTCAGCCCCATTCACTTCAGGATAGGTCAGCACTACAAAAATCTTGGAAAACCCCTTTAAATGTATTTTATTGTGATTTTATGTGATAGACCAACACAAAGTAACAAGTATATGTGAAGTGAAAAGAAAATGATACATGGTTTTAAAACATTTTTTATTAAATAAAAATCTGTTGTGTGCATTTGTTTTCAGTCCCCCTGAGTCAATACTTTGTAGGACCATCTTTTGTTGCAATATATCTCTACCAGCTTTGCACATCTAGAGGGTGAAATGTTTGCCCATTCTTCTTTGCCAAGAAGAGTGTCTGTGAACAACAATTTTCAAGCCGTGCCACAGATTCTCAGTGAGATTTAGGTCTAGACTTTGACTATGCTTTGATCGAAACCATTCTATTGTAGCTCTGGCTGTATGTTTAGTGTCGTTGTCATTCCTGCTGGAAGGTGAACCTCCTCCCCAGTCTCAAGTCTTTTGCAGCCTTTAACAGGTTTTCCTCCAGGATTGCCCTATATTTAGATCCATTCATTTTCCCATCAACTCTGACCAGCTTAGCTGTCCCTGCTGAAGAAAAGCATCCCACAGCATGATGCTGCCACCACCATGTTTCACGGTGGGGATAGTTTGTTCAGTGTGATGTGCAGTGTTCAGTTCATTAGGGCCAAAAGTTCAACTTTGGTCTCATCTGACCAGAGCACCTTTTTCCACATGTTTGCTCTGTCCCGTTTATGGCTTGTGGCAAACTGTAAATGGATCTTATGGCTTGCTTTCAAAAATATCTTCTTGCCACTTTTCCATAAAGGCCTGATTTCTGGAGTACACAACGAATAGTTGTCCTGTGGACCAATTCTCCCACCTGAGCTGTGGATCTTTCCAACTCCGCCAGAGTGACCATAGGCCTCTTGAATGCTTCTCAAATTAGAGCTTTCCTTGCCTGGGCTGTCAGTTTAGGTGGACGGCCATGTCCTGGTAGGTTTGCAGTTGTGCCATACTCCTATTTTTGGATAATGGATTGAACAGTGCTCCGTGAGATGTTCTGAGCTTGGGATATTTTCTTTGTAACATTACCTTGCTTTACACTTTTACACAACTTTTTCCATAACCTGTCTGGTGTGTTCCTTGGTTTTCATTATGCTGTTTGATCATTAATGTTCTCTAACAAACCTCTGAGTCTTTCACAGAACAGCTGTGGTTAAACTGAGAATAAATTACACACAGGTGGACTTTATTTACTAATTAGGTGACTTCTGAAAGCAATTGGTCACACTGGATTTTATTTAGGAGTATCAGAGTACAGGGTGCACGTCACACTTTTCAGATTTTTATTTATAAAAAAAATTGGAAAATCAAGTATAATTTACTTTTCCCTTCACACATACTTGCTACTTTGTGTTATTCTATCACATAAAATCACCAAAAAATACATTTAAGTTTGTGGATGTAACATGAAAAAATGTGGAAAAATTTCAAGGGGTGTGGATACTTTTTTAAGCCACTTTACAAGTTCAGTTTGGCGAAGTGTATATGTATTGTCAAAGTGGAGAGAGAAGAGAGCTGATGACAGACACTTCTAGCTGCTTATCTCTCTGGAGAACAAAATAATGGGTCATAAAACTTAACTCTTTATCCCCCCAAACCTCATGAATCAGGAGCTCCCCATACACATTACATTATCCCCTGAATCCACTGTTCTCAGTGGGTTTGGCCAATATTATACAATTGTGTATGAGGGCCTTAACTAAACATGCCGAACATTAGTTCAGTGCCCAGCGCTATACACTTGGTAAACTGTGATTACCATGGTGCTTGCTCCTATTCACTTCCAACTGGGAGCAAAACTGAATGGAATTTAAATTCTGCATTGGATAATACACAGAGAACAGGATATGACTGAATGCTAAAGTAATGAAAAATATAAGAAAAAGCTACTTCATGTTAAATCCTCTCAAAATACAAGGGGGAACTGCATTCATCTGGAGAAAAAAATGTCTGTAGAGGCAACAAGCATTCTTTACTGTAAGAGCGGTAAGGCTGTAGAAGATCACCCCAGGAACTAGTTTTAGCAGAAACAGCTGAAGGCTTAAAAAATGTTCGAATATTGATGGAGTCTGATCGCCACTTGGGATCAGAAATTACATTTTTGCCCTTTAGGGCAGAGTCGGTAATGCTTTATGGGTTTTTCCTTACTCCTCTGGATCAATAGGGGGTAGGAAAATCCTAAGAATGAATGGTCCCCTTTCTTTGATTCACATGCTTTTCCTTCCCCTGATGATCTTGATGAACATATGTATTTTATTAACCAAATTAAAGGGGTGTTCCGGAACTGCCATATTGGGTCATCAATATCTGATTGGTGGAGTCTGACTTCCGGGACCCGCACAATCAACTGTTTGAAGAGACAGCAGTGCTCTGGTGAGTGCTGCAGCCTCTCTTCCTAGGCCAGTAATGTCACATTCATCGGTCACATGGTCTATGTGCAGCTCAGTGCCATTCAAGTGAATGCAATACCTAGAACAGCCAGTATACAATATATAGAGCTGTGTTTCATATGCTGTGAGGAGGCCACAGCACTCATCCAAGCCCTTTCAAACAGTGGATCTGCGGAGGTGCCAGGAGCTAGATCCCCACCGATCAGATATGGAGGACCTATCCTGAGGATAGGTCATCAATATTTTGCTGCCTGAAAACCTTGTTAACTAACTACATAACTATAGTTGTACTAAAAATGCTCCTTGTTTTTAGTACTAGATACATATCAGTTGTTCATAATGCAACTCACTAATACATGCACAGTTGTGGCTCTAAGGCGCGTTTTAATTTTACGTGCCATTACTGGGACAACTGACCTGTGTTTGGCATGAAATATATAATCAAATATGTTATATTAATACTTAAGTGTTAAAATAAATAGTGGTTAAGTGGATTAGAAACACCAAGCCACGATGACAGGGTTAGTCTCCATCTGTAGGTGCCTGTTCTAAATATTTAGGAGAAGTCTATGGTTAACCTCACATACGACTATTTATATTCCATTAGTACATGTGTAAAATGACAAAATCCAGAATGGACCTTTGGATAATGAAGTACTAGGGGTATTTGATTTCAGCATATCCCCCAAATACTGGAACCTGGACAGCAGGCAACAAAATGTGGTCAACTCACCTAGCAATTTTGCGAAGTAAGGAATTGGATCTCCTCTTCCTGTAATAGCATGTCTTAGATATTTTCTTTTCGGATTACACTTTCATCTCCTGTCTGGGAAAAATGTGAAATATTTCAAATCGTTGATGGTCTTAACAACAAAAAAAAAGAGAGAGAGAGGTGCAGTGTAATCATGTGGAACAATTGGCTCAGTGTTACACGCAAGAGAATTCGTTTGATTAAATATACAAGCATGCACAGAAAATATACAAGTCCAGGACGTAAGCTCTTTATTTGTGTCGGAGGTCAGGACAGCTAAGAGACAAGATGGCATCATTTAGACATAGTTGTGAAAATGCGGGAACAGAAAAAAAAAGTTTGAAGATTAATTGTGTGATTCAGGAATTCGGTTCTGGTGACAGGGAGGTCTTGTTTAGAAATTCCAGATGCAAGTATTGAGTGAAAGCAAAATGGATAGCGTGACTCTACATAAGGGACTGAAGTCGTAAATTTAGATGTGAATCTTTGCCGGGAAAAATATGAGTCTTAGTTATGTGCCTGTATACTTGGAGAGACTCAAGTTGCACTATGTTCCTTGCTGATTTTTGGAGTTTCGTCCTTTCTTAAAGGGAATCTGTCAGCTTTAAAACGCCCCCCAAACTAGAGTAAGCGGTGTACAGTGTAAGTGATGCTGTGGAAGTGAGTCTGATGATGTACACTTTTATCTTCATACTATTATTCTGACAATGTCCACCACAAACCAGCAGTAAAATGAAATGCAAGGACTCTCAAGCTCAAGCACATAATGTAGAGGACTCAAGGAGGAATCTTCTTAATGCATTTTACAGCTGGTTTGTGGGAGCACAGCATTGGAATTACATAACCGTACTTGACGTCAATTATACTGTAAACTGCTTACTCTAGTTTGGGGGGTGGGGGGGGGGGGGGTGAACCCACATGGTTAACCCTTCCAGACAGTTCTGACAGTGCCATACTGTCTAGTGACACTCTTTGCCCGGTTTGTAAGTTTTGTGGATGGACTTCTCTTATCAGGATTGAAGTTTGGGATTTTTTTTTTATAACCCAACCATAATCTATACTTCTCCACAACTTTGTCTCTGACCTGTTTGGAGAGTCTTTGGTCTTTAGCGTCCTTGCTTAGTAGTGTTGCAGACTCAGGGGCCTTCAAAACACGTGTATTTAAACTTACATCATGTGACAGATCATGTGACACTCTGATTGCATCAGGGGGTCCTCTTCAGCTAACTATATGACTTTTGAGTTAATTGGTTGGATCAGACCGTCGGGTGTTTTATAACAAAGCAGGTGAAAAAAACTGAAGACTTGCCTGAATGCCAGATCCGTCATTTTTTTCCATAGCGCAGACCTTTAAAAATGAGAAAAAAGAGAGAATATATACCTGATCCATTTTGCCTGATGACACCGGAAAAACGGATCCAGTATTGCAATGCATTTTTCTGACTGATCGGGCATTTTTCAGACTGATCAGGATCCTGATCAGTCAGAAAAATGCCTGATCAGTCAGAAAAAATGACATACGTTTGCATACAGTTTGCCTGATCAGGCAGGCAGTCCAGGCAACGGAACTGCCTGCCGAAATCAAACAACGCAAGTGTGAAAGTACCCTAACAAGAACATATACGATTTGTAAGGAAACAACATCCTCCACAATTTGTCTGTGAGAAGTTTGGGATTCAATGTAGTGTAGAATTAACAAATAAAGGGGTTGTATAGGATAGAGGGCCTTTTTCATGGACTGATGTACATACAGCAGTCACATTTTTCTAATCTTGGATAACCTCTCTAAAGGGAATGTGTCACCAGAAAATGACCTATTGTTTAGATCACGTTTTTATGTTCAACATTTTGATGAGGTTATTTTTCATTTTCCATATCAATACCTATATTTAAACAAAAACATAAAATCCTGCAGTTTTCGCACTGGCCACTAAGCTTAATAATAAGCACCACTTCTTAGTTTGTACAGAACACTTTACTGCAGATACCTGCTTATCTAAACACAGAGGTCATATTATTATAGGCAGGATCAGAATGGCAGATAAGACAGGATCCACCATTCATAATAGGTGATTGTCTAAGCCAGGCATGTCCAAACTGCGGCCCTCCAGCTGTTCCAAATCTACAACTCCCAGCATGCCTGGATAGCTTACAGCTATTAGAGCATGCTGGGAGTTGTAGTTTTGCAACAGCTGGAGGGCCGCAGTTTGGACATGCCTGGTCTAAGCTTATGTATTCTTCCCTTTTACAATGACCTCTGCACAGGTCACAGATAGTGTTAATCGAGCACCAAAGTGGGAGAGTCAATGGGAGAAACCGAGCATTCCTGCTCTGAAGAGGGGAGGGTGCCAGGTCCCCCTGAGGTCTATGCAGAAGATCGCTGTACAGTGAGGGAATCCCCCAGTGTGAGTCTGCAGCTTAGGAGTCGCTGCTCTGACTCCATATATAGCTATGTCCATATATGGAGTCAGTGCTTGGGAACACCCAGTGTATCTAAATCTAATTTAGCGTCTCTTTGAAAAGTTTCTGCCAGGATTTGAACTCTACATTAGAGGCAAGACTTTACTCAGTCTTAGTTTAAGGGTGTGCACACTTATGCAACCATATTATTTTATTTTTATATTTTTTCTTCCCTCTACCTAAAATATTTCAGTTTGTTTTTTAATTGAGTTGTACAGTTTATAGGTCACATTAAAGGTGGAAAAAGTTCTGAAATGAATTATCTTTGTCTCATTTTTTTACATCACAGAAACCTGACATTTTAACAGGGGTGGGTAGATTTTTTTTATATCCACTGTATATATATATATATATATATATATATAAATATATATATATATATATATCAAACAAGGAATGTCGCACTAAAATGAGGTGGAAAAACCGCACAGAGGTGCACCCACTTAACAGACAACACCCAGTCTGAAAGTGATAAATAGCATAAATAAATAATGAAAGTGGGGCACACTCTCAAAGTATAGGGATCTTTATTAACACAAATGGTAAGAATGCAAAAATGACAGTAAATCTTAAGAATAAAAATACAGAAAAATGTTAAAATACACTAGGTATAGACAATAAAATTAATTAAATTTAGATTATAAATGATCATAAAAACAAAATGGGTAAAAATATATTAAACAATACAAATACTATGGTCAATATGCGCATGGATCCCAATATAAACTTTCAATGCGAATAGTCAGTCACAAAGTGTAAGCTCACTGGTTGTTAGGTATAGAGTCCCATATACGGTTAGTATAATGTTATATATAATTTTTCAGAAAGGTCCTTACTTGCCAATTGTAGCAATGCTTGAAAGCGTATGCAGCCTGTGAGTTTGCGTTAGATAATATTCAGGCTGTTCATACGCACAGCGGCGTCCCGCTGTATTCAATATAGCAAAAGCGATCGCTTGTCGATGGTTTGTAGAGGCTTACCCGAGGGTCTTTTGATGTTGGATATTGCGCTCTCGACACGGCGTACCTGTCTCGGTTCCGGTCTCAAGAGCTGGTGTCCAGGTTTGAGTTTTTGGCCGCCAGTGAGATTTGTTTGTTGCACGCGGTGTCGATGTCTTTCATCACCAGCGTGGCAGCGATAATATTGCAGAGTTCTCTGAAAATAAAATTATTTTTGAAGTTATTTTTGAAGGAATTTAAAGAGAATTCTACAGTATTAAACTATCAAGGAAAACGCATCGGAACCGCAATATATTCAACTTAAATGAAGACCTCTGAGGAGGGGAGGGAACTAAAATCCCCTGGAGATATAATGAAATTATATCAATGCGTTTCTTATGCGTCTTCTATGATGTCTTGTGAAATAGATATAACACTTTTATGATGTTTTACGACACCTAATAAAAGAAAATGTTAAACAGTGTAAATAAGCCTGCATTAGGAAAAGTCTGCCATTTATATTTTGGTGCTCCTCCATTATGTTTGAAATAAGACACTCCCTTAGTAATGCCAGATATAAGGATTCCACTCCTTCTCTTACCTTTTTATATATATTTTTATATTTATATCTATTTTATATTCATATGTATGGAACCTATTTTTAGATAATATATGTTATTCATCTATGTAAGATGGAATAGTTGAAAAATACTACCTTGACATATGTCTAAAGTTAAAAGGTATGCATGGATCCCAATCCGGAAAAATTCTGGACTGCGAACCAGTTTTTTCGATATACCCTATTCACTATAAAAATGGAACACATGTAGGGGGAAATCAACCACTGAGGAAGGGGTCATTTTCGTAAATCCCCGAAACGCGTCTGGTATCAATCCCCCTATGGAGTAGAGAGATCCTGCAAAACCGAGGAAGTCTGGACAACTGCCATTTAACCAGAAAGCCGCCGAAGTGAATTATCGCTGCCACGCTGGTGATGAAAGACATCGACACCGCGTGCAACAAACAAATCTCACTGGCGGCCAAAAACTCAAACCTGGACACCAGCTCTTGAGACCGGAACCGAGACAGGTACGCCGTGTCGAGAGCTCAATATCCAACATCAAAAGACCCTCGGGTAAGCCTCTACAAACCATCGACAAGCGATCGCTTTTGCTATATTGAATACAGCGGGACGCCGCTGTGCGTATGAACAGCCTGAATATTATCTAACGCAAACTCACAGGCTGCATACGCTTTCAAGCATTGCTACAATTGGCAAGTAAGGACCTTTCTGAAAAATTATATATAACATTATACTAACCGTATATGGGACTCTATACCTAACAACCAGTGAGCTTATACTTTGTGACTGACTATTCGCATTGAAAGTTTATATTGGGATCCATGCGCATATATATATATATATATATATATATATATATATATAGACAAAAAAAAGCAAAATAGCAAAATAGGAGCCGCACTGCGGAAAATAGTACAGGCGGAGTGCCAGTGGCTGTGAAGGCGATCCCCCTTCAAGACATCTAGTAGGAAGAAATCCATGGCACATCCAAGGCGTAAAATAAGAACGACTTTTATTCACCAGACAGCGACGTTTCGATCCACCTCTATGGGATCTTTCTCAAGCAGTGACTGCTTGAGAAAGATCCCATAGAGGTGCATCGCAACGTCGCTGTCTGGTAAATAAAAGCCGTTCTTATTTTACGCCTTGGATGTGCCGTGGATTTCTTCCTACTATATATATATATATATATATATATATATACATATATATAAAATCATACTTCTGATATATACAGTATGAATGCATAATATGTGGGCAACTACTACTGATGTTTTTAGCCATAATATATTTACATATATTATATATTCTAAATATATATCTAATAATATATGTAAATATATTATGGCTAAAAACTTATATATATATATATATATTTAAATTAAATTTAGCCTCTATTTCTGAAAAGTTTCTGCTGGGATTTGAACTCACAACCTTCTACATTAGAGCCAAGAACCTTAACCACTACACTATACAGCTACATGTTCACCTGCAGTGAAATATGAAATGATACTTCTGCTGTATAGGAATACTTACTACATGACAAACTACTATGAGGTGTTTCTGACGCAGTTTATCATTCAGCTTTATAGCTGAGTGGTTAAAGCCCTAGCCTCTAATGTAGAAGGTTGTGAGTTCAAATCCCAGCAGAAACTTGCATGCTTGTTTAACACTAGTCACAGAGCATGCCTAAAAAACTCTCCCATAGAAGATAATGAGGTGCCCGCTGGTTCATTGTGTCTATGGACCATAGGGCTGCCATAAAGACATTTTCTAAATGCTGTTAAGAACAGCTCAGGCAAGATGGCCACTCCTATAATCATGTTCAGGAAATAGAATAAATAAATCTGCAATTAGAAAAAAGATATGTATTGCTATCTGCTTTTTACTGTGGTTACATATTTGCTGTTAATATGTGTCCTAAACCAGTGAGAAGCTGTCTAGACTGGTATGAATGGAAATGAATACTGTTATCATCGATCTTTATCCAGTTTTACTTGTGGTAAGTCTAATTATATCATATCTTACAGGTTAGGCGTGAACGGTATTAAAAATGACTGAGCGATTTGATTGCCATTACTGCAAGGAAACTCTGTTTGGAAAAAAATACCTTCTGAAAGAAGAAAATCCATATTGTGTGAAATGTTACGAGAATCTGTACTCCAACACATGTGAAGAATGCAAGAAGCCCATTGGCTGTGATGGCAAGGTACGGTGAAATCTCTGCTTAATGGTGCATTCAAGTTTTTTACAGTTGCCAACAGATTTATAAATCTACAAATAGAAGAGACAAACTCAGAAATAATATTATTTTTTACCTCCTGGATGTACCATAAATGTCTGCTAGATGTAGGTCCCATCTCTGGGACTGCCACCTTTGTCACGAGTGGAACACTATGCACAGCCTTCTCCATTCTGCACTATGTTGCTGCTTCTGAAAGACCTACAGACTGGAGAAAGCCACCACATGCGTACCTTTTCTCACATTCCCCTGCATGGTTGCAGTGGACACCTCCCCGGGTGGGACAAAGGTTGGAGGACCCCCATTCTTGGAATAGGTGTGGGTAGGTGGGACCCACAACTGTCAGACATGTATGGCATATGCTGTGGATATGCAATAAATGTCTGAGGGGAGAATTCACCGTTAGCAAGCTGCAACCAATGTTCAGTATAGTTAGCCTGGTGCTAGCTTTCATTCATCTAGACATCTTTGGTTAGGTAACGGTTTGCAGTCTGGTTTTATATTTTTTATATATTGGTTCCTGAGATAAATTGTATCCATGGCCGGTTAGCTTTTAAACCAGTGCTTATTTTTTTTTGTCCTATTAAATATACATGCTAAGTAAAGAACAGGGATAAAAAAGGGAAGGAGAGATAAATACTCTACCACTTACATCTAAAGAACTGACGTGTATGATAGAACCTTAGCTCCTCTTTATCACAAGAAGCATGGTTACTCATTCTTGCTCTCCTTGTCCGGTCATCTGTCATCCACCTCCTTTGCTGAACTATGGTTCATTATGTACCAGTATTAGGCATATGATAGGTGGAACTTGTACAGCTGCACATGGAGCCTTGTAGGCTATGGGGCCCACAGCGATCTTAAAATAAAAATAAATGTGCTGTCTACTAGATTGCATGCAAAGGATTAAAGTAATTGCTTTCATCTCCCATAAGGCTGGGGCTACACTACAATCTTGCCCATGACATCCGTGCTGCTTCACAAGTTAATGGGGTCACAGCATGACTTGCAGGTTGGTGCAAATGTGACCCCATAACCACAACAAAATCCAGCTTTGTTTGATTTTTTTAGATTCTAAGGTTGCAGAGGTGGCAACTTGCAAATCATGTTGCAACCTCATTCACTTGTGAGGCAACACTTTTACAGAGTGATGTTTAGTCGCATAGTCATGTTGGTCGATTAGTTGTTCTATGAGGTAAGTTGTCTTACTTTGGTTAAATAAGCAGTTGAAGACTTTGGGGGTCTGATAAGTTGTTCGTTTAGGGTACAGTGCCAGTGGCGATGGAATTAGTATGAGCAATGCTGTGCACACCTCTCCATGGTCATATAGCAGCTACAGGGGCATTTCTATGGTATTATATGAATGCAAGACTAATTTTATTTTTAAATCACCTATTTCTTTTTTCTTCCCGTATATTTTTAAATAATGAAATAAATGTTATGTCTTAAACTAGACCAAAAACGGGAATCTATTAGCCTTAGGCTATTTGAACTGCAACAGGACTAATTTTGTTTCCAGGAACTCAGGCTCAGCTAATAATGAAATTGTTACCAAATGTCACACTACCTGCCATACATGAAAAAAATACACAAAAATACACAAAATACTGAATGCTAACTGTATCTGCTGCCAAGGTGTAATCAGTACTTTTCCAGTACTGCTATCTTCTATGCCTTTTTAAGATGCACGGAAACAAAGACCAATTCTGCCTCATAGTTAGACAAGCAGTCCAAAAATAAGCCAGACTTATCGTAGTGTCTGATGCTGGATGATAAAGTTCACAAAAATTCGCCCGCCAAATGAATTTCAGGTTTGCTTCAGATAAATCAAAACCAGCCACCTGCAAGAAATTATTATTTTTTAAAATAATTTTAACAGAGACTGCTGTTTTCTCCCCAAAACCTTAAACTTTCTATATATTACAGGGCTCCAGATGGTGACAAAATGGTCGCCAATGCGACTAAGAATTTACAAATGGCGACAAGACTTTTTAGTCTTGTCGCCATTTGCGACTAGACCCTCCGCGGCAGCTCTGCAGCTGAACAGCGACGGGCACAGGAGCTGATAGTTCTCTGCCCCGCCGCCGCCGATGTTCTTCTCAGCCTGAGTCAGCTCGGTCACAGCACACAGAGACGCTGGCAGCAGGGAGGGGAGGGGCTCGGGAGGAGTGTAATCTGATCCTAGAGTGGAAGCTGCTTCTGCCAGCCCCTCCCCTCCCCGCCCACCAACCAATCAGAGCTGAGGCAAAGCAAGGCGAGCACTAGCAGCTCTGAGTCACTGACAAGTACAGGGAGAAAGAATCGAATGAGTCACAGGTGAAAAGAACTAAAGATCCGACTTGTGACTCATTCGATTCTTTCTTAGACTCCCTGTACAATGTTCCCCCCTACCAACACCCCAGTATAAGAAACATTGGTGGCACAGTGTGCCCCCCCAACACCCCAGTATAAGAAACATTGGTGGCACAGTGTGCCCCCCCAACACCCCAGTATAAGAAACATTGGTGGCACAGTGTTCCCCCCAACACCCCAGTATAAGAAACATTGGTGGCACAGTGTGCCCCCCCAACACCCCAGTATAAGAAACATTGGTGGCACAGTGTGCCCCCCCAACACCCCAGTATAAGAAACATTGGTGGCACAGTGTGCCCCCCCCCACAGTATAAGAAACATTGGTGGCTCAGTGGGAAGTGCCAATGAGGGTTAAAAAATAACTTTAAAAAATTAACTCACCTCCACCAGTTGATCGCGTAGCTGTCGGTCTCCTGTTCTGTCTTCAGGACCTGTGGTGATGTCACTGAGCTCATCACATGGTCCATTACCATGGTGATGAATCATGTGATGTATCATGTGATGAGCACAGTGATGTCACCACAGGTCCTTTGACAGGTCCTGAAGAAAGAACAGGAGATGATCAATTGGAGGAGGTGAGTTAATTTTTATTTTTTAACCCTCATTGGCACTCCCCACTGCGCCACCAATGTTAATTATATTGAGGGGGGGGGCACACTGCGCCACCAATGTTTATTATACTGGGGTGTTGGGGGGGGGTGCACACTGCGCCACCAATGTTTATTATATTGAGGGGGGGCACACTGCGCCCACCAATGTTTATTATACTGAGGTGTTAGGGGGGTAATGTTTATTATATTGAGGGGGGCACACTGCGCCACCAATGTTTACTATACTAGGGTGTTGGGGGGGAGCGCACTGCGCCACCAATGTTTATTATATTGAGGGGGGCACATTGCGCCACCAATGTTTATTATATTAGGAAGGCACACTGCGCCACCAATGTTTATCATACTGGGGTGTTGGGGGTGCGCGCACTGCGCCACCAATGTTTATTATATTGACCTTCTACTATGCATTCTGTATTAAAGAATGCTATTATTTTCCCTTAGAACCATGTTATAAGGAAAAATAATACAGTGAATAGACTTTCATCCTAGCAACCATGAGTGAAAATCGCACCGCATCCGTACTTGCTTGCGGATGCTTGCGATTTTCACGCAGCCCCATTCACTTCTATGGGGCCTGCGTTGCGTGAAAAACGCACAACATAGAGCATGCTGCGATTTTCACGCAACGCACAAGTGATGTGTGAAAATCATCGCTCATGTGCACAGCCCCATAGAAGTGAATGGGTCCGGATTTAGTGCGGGTGCATTCCGGTATTTTGAATGCCAGATCCGGCACTAATACATTCCTATGGGAAAAAATGCTGGATCCGGCATTCAGGCAAATCTTCAGTTTTTTTCGTCTGAGATAAAACCGTAGCATGCTGCGGTTTAATCTTTTGCCTGATCAGTCAAAATGACTGAACTGAAGACATCCTGATGCATCCTGAACAGGATTACTCTCCATTCAGAATGCATAGGGATATGCCTAATCAGTTCTTTTCCGATATTGAGCCCCTAGGACGGAACTCTATGCCTGGAAAAGAAAAACACTAGTGTGAAAGTACCCTAAAATATTAAGTTAAATCCCCCCTTTCCCAATTTTACATATAAAATATATAAACAATAAATAAATAAACATATTACACAGCGCTGTCCAAACTATTAAATTATAAAAAAATATCTCCTATGCGGTGAGCATTTGCCATTTTTTAGTCACCTTGTCACCCCAAAAAATAGGATAGGACTGTTCTATTATGGGCCGAATGTTTCATAAAATGCGAAATGCACGCAGCTTTTTTTGGTGTTGTTTTTTTTTGCGCGTTATTGAGTATCGCAATACTTTTTTATGGTGACGAAAGCGAATCAAAATTTTGGTATCAAAACAACCCTATGCCGATCTGATCGGCGTAGCGTTGTCACGATACCAACATTTTTATTCGGTTTCGATTTGGCGACTAAAAATTTGATTTGGCTCCTAAATTTTTCAGTTCAGGAGCCAATGGCTACTAGTTATTTTTTTTAGTCTGGAGCACTGTATTATTGCCAGCACAGCATCCCAACAACATTCTGCTGCAGAGCAATTGCATGTTTTTAATTCAGTGCATTATATCTGTCCGTTGTTATTACACATGCATTATAGCAAAACTATTTTACGGAAATAACGCCATTGTTCTCCAAGTGAACCTAGATGCAAATTACACTGTAGAGAGACAAACCACCACTTTTTCTTCTGAAAATTATCATAATTTTTGGATGCTTGGTCCCCAAACAAGCCACTGTTTTCTATTTTCTTTTCAATAAACACCATCTGCCCCCGATAAGTGGCAATTTCTGGAAGCTTTGGTATATGAAAAAGCATAACATATATGATGGCGTGGTGTGTGTTTAAACATATAGTTCGTTAACACCAATTATGAGTTTATCTATAGCTATGTATGTCAGTATCACTACTTCCTATTGCTGTCATTGGAGCTTTGGAATGAGGGGAGTGAAAATGCAAAAATTCTTGAAAAATACATAATATCTTTTCCTACAATTTCTGAGTCCTAGGAGACTTGAGGGTATTATATATCAATCAGGACAAGTAGAGCAGCTTTGTTTTGGTAGAATCGATTCTGGTCCAAACTAAACTTTTTAAAAATGTTGCCGAACCTGAAACCAACCGAATCTCAAAAGGCTCACTTATCGCTACTTTCTAGTCTAACTGTACACAATCTTTTATTTGGCTTACCATGCGACAACATTTTGTGGCAGGAATCCATGCCCCTCGGAGTGCAAGGTCGAGTTGATTATTGTTTTTGGTTTACTTTTTTCATAAATATGTCTAAAAAGATATGCACCCAATTGTGCCAAAAATGCCCCCAAAGTTGCCACACATTATGCAAGAATTAGGGTGCAGCCATAATAGTAAACTCAAGTCATTGTGCTCTCTTTTCATTGACATAACTCCATGAATGAAAAGCAAGACAGCCAAAAGAAAACAACATCATTGTATCTGATTTTTTTTTTTATTCCAAAATCACAGGTAAAATAGAGATATATTTTTCGCTTTTTTTTTTGTTATGCAAGCGGGTGTGGACCCACTGCACCACTGACTGGCTATACTCTGGAGGGGCGTGACTAAGCAACTACCTGGTCTTCACTAGAGCCTCTGATGGTGAGGATAGTCCCAGAGTCAGTGGCAGCTGACCATGGGGTCAGAAATACTGCTGCAAGCACCAAGGGGAAGTACATGTTCAGGAAGTCGTGGGTCAGGGCAGGCAGCGATCAAGCAAGGTCTGTAAACAAAGTCCGAGGTCAGAGGCAGGCGGCAAAGAAGCAAGGTCCTTAAACAAAGTCTGAGGTCAGAGGCAGGCGGCAAATAGGCAAAGCAGACCTTGAAAAAGACCTTTACACTTGAAACTAGACCAACTAGTGACCATGAGTTGCTCAGGCATCTTCCTATGCTAGGAAGCGCCTTCAAATACCTCCTGCAATCCAGTCATAGACTGGTGAGACAGAGGGCGTTAACGTGCTGTCTCACAAGTGACGAGAGACACACCCATGCAAGCCCTAAGAACAGTACAGGTCTCCAGTAGGAAGTAAATGGCATTTAGCACAGATGCAACAGTTAAGCTACCTGCTGCCCGCACTTGTCAGTACGGCACATGGCAGCAGGAGGGAAAAAGGGAGCCCGTGTCCGCGGGTAGGGGCAGCAGTGACGGTACAGACCGCTGGGCTAACAATGTTTTAGGATTCATCCAATTGTTAAATAAGCATGGAAATAGTGAACATCCCTTTCTCTCCCAGTGAAAGCAAGATAAATTATTCTCTGGAGTTGTGTCCCATTTTCTTGTGCAAGGGACATCAGGAATTTCAAAAGTTGGAAGGAAGTCAGAACATTAGAGTCAGAAAAATATTTAGGAATTAATCATCTTGAACTTTTAAACTCATATTATTCATGATTTGTTATTTGAAACAATTAAATATCATTTCCCAAAAACATTTTAAGGGGGAGAAATCATTCCTTGTTGGCAGACAAAACTTCTAATGAGTCTATACATTTAAAATATAGAGGAGCTGTACAAAAAAAACTACCAGAGAACAGTTACTGGTGAAATGTGTGTTGCGGTGTGCGGTTCTCCTGAAGTGAACACTTGGGTAAAGGTATGGGTAATAGGTATGCATGGTACATGTCCTCTTTTACTTTAACTGCAGAGCATAATAGTGTCAATTCACCTATAGGCAGCAGATAAGTACTGCTGGGCCCCCTTAGACACCAATATCTAGGTGTGACAGCCCCCTCTGTACTCTCCTGGATCTAAAATGATGTATGGTAGGACATATCTCGATGATGTCACCTTGATAATAGCATTTAGTCTAGCTTATTTCTATTATCTTGGAGTCCAGAAACTAACAACTACATGTGGTACCAATAACATAGTTGGAATAAAGCCATCACATTACATGTAATCATTTCAAGTTATTGTTTGTAAAACCATTGAGTAAATTACAAACTCTTGCATATTTTGTGGTAAAATGATCTGGCAAAAATTAGAGAAAAATGTAGTTAGTCTTGGAATGTGTATACGATGCACGATTTAAGATTTATACAAGGAGAAGCACATTCCAAAAGTAAGCAGAAGAAAGGGGTTGCTATTTGTGAACGACTCAAAAGCTGCACCATAGCCTACCCCAGTGGAACTGTGTCCTGTATGTACCATAGTTAGTCCTGGAGATTCTCAGAAGCATGATGATCAGAATGTGAAAAAATGACTATTGTCCTGGAATTTCCTTTACTGAGAACATCACAGGACATAAATGAAATGCTAATGATCACTTCTGTCTTTAAAGACTGGGATAAATGACCACTAAATTATCATTTTTAGGTATGAATCATGAAGTGAGTCAAGCTATAGTTTAAATTATACATATTTTCTCTATTCTGTAATGTGATGTGAAAAAAATGTAACTGCACCTCAAATTACATTTTCAGGTTTGGGTAGAATTACCTCTGAGCTAACGAGCCCCCATTTTCCACCTTCATCCCTCTAGGTTGATTTTGAATACATTGATATTTTGATATACGTATGTCAGGTCAGTGCATTCGTAAAAAAAAATTTGAGTTGAGTTCCTGTTGACACCACAGGGTTTTATGGTGACAACTCTGCTCTTGAAAAGGGTTGTCCACTTTACACAAAAACTTTTTGTTAAAAAGACCCACAGGAAATAAATTATTCAGAGGGTGTCTCAGTGCCTGGAGCCAATGATCAGCTGTAGTCTGTAGGACAACAAGTATTAGTTTCACTGCAGGTAAAATGAAGCATTACACACTTACCAGTTGTAAATCAATGTTATGTCTATTTAAAGGGTTTCTACCACTTGCATATCACATATTTGGTGATCAGACACTAGCGATCCGCTAGTGTCTGATGTAGCTTACAAGCTAATTATTACCTTAATCCGTTCGGCCCATACCTCAAAAAAAGCACTTATATCTTTATGCAAATGAGCCTCTAGGTGCTATGCAGGCGTTTTTCCAGCACCTAGAGGCTCCGTCTACCTTGCAGTTTGCCGCCCAGCGCCTCGCTCCAGCACGCCCATCTTCAACTCTATTCGATCCTCCCCCTGCTTCTGCCTTCCGAAATCTCGCGCCTGTGCCGTTCGTCGCGGCATTCGGCGCAGGCGCAGTCAATGTCTGACCGCTCCGTGCTCAGACATTTCCACTGCGCCTGCGCCGATGACATCGGCGCAGGCGCAGTGGAAATGTCTGAGCACGGAGCGGTCAGACATTGACTGCGCCTGCGCCGAATGCCTCCGAATGCCGCGACAAACGGCGCAGGCGCGGGATTTCTGAAGGCTGAAGCAGGGGGAGGATCGAATACGGTAAGAGATGGGCGTGCTGGAGCGAGGCGATGGGCGGCAAACTGCAAGGTAGACGGAGCCTCTAGGTGCTGGAAAAACGCCTGCATAGCACCTAGAGGCTCATTTGCATAAAGATATAAGTGCTTTTTTTGAGGTATGGGCCGAACGGATTAAGGTAATAATTAGCTTGTAAGCTACATCAGACACTAGCGGATCGCTAGTGTCTGATCACCAAATATGTGATATGCAAGTGGTAGAAACCCTATGGACATGTTGGTGCCTCCAGACTTAGAGATGATTTTTGTATCCACTTTCTAATCTTACTAATAGATGAGGTTTCTGAATGAAGGACCTTTTACAGGGGTCTTTTAAAATTCAAGAGTATGGAGAAATAGACATGGTCTGTATATCCACATGTCATGCATTGATCTATTGCATCTCAGTGGCATTTATGAACTGTACACAAGGCACTTAGTATACGTAAAAAACATGGGTCCACTCACCATGTCAAGGTGGCCTGTACTGAGTGCAGTGCTGCATGGTTGCTGTGTCTGTGGATTTTTGGGGCCCAATGCCAAGGGGCTTAGCCTGACAGCAGGGTTGCTGTTGGAATGCTAGGTCTTGCCACCTGCGGGTGCTGTGTTGTGGTGGGATGGTCACCAAATCAGAATAGGAACCCACTTGAAAAAAGCCACCAAGACATGTTGTGTAGGCTTATGCATTTTGATAAAAAAAAACTATACAAAGTGTCTCGTATACAGTAATAAATTATGCATAGAAGCAATAGAGCTATGCATTGCATGTGGATGTGAGATCAATGCTCTCTTTTTGCATTTTGTCTTTTAAAATACAGCTGCTTCCAGCAACCTGGCAAACTTTAATTTTACTGGAGGGGGGAGAGGTAGAGAATTGCCCACCTAGAAATAATCACTGCATGCGAAATTTAATGTTACATGACAGCTATTCAGATATAATACAAGGATGGCTTGAGTCTACCAGAATGGGAGACGCTCAAACTGAACAATTCTCCATTCTGGCTCATAGAGGGAGTCCCTAGTGGGGGACCCTCTGATGTAAAGATGAATAGGGGTTATCTTCAATAGACAACCACTATATGTCAGAATTCACTAATTGGCTCCTGGAAATGACCTTTCTAGATAACCCCTTAACTTTGTTAAATGAATCTGGCAATAGTAAAAAAAAAAGAGGTATTCTCCCATGTCTCACTGCTGTCTCACTCCCCCCACATTAGAAAATGGTAGCTGTTGAGTTCTACTAAGCCAGAAACTGGATTATTGGTCTTAGTTGGAGTCTTTTTAACCACATTCCTTAATGAGCTATTTTAGCTTCAAATCCAAAGCCTACAATGAAGTGTTCAGCCAGAGTGGCTATAATGGAATTTGCTGTGTGAGGTTCATAGTACAAATTACAGCTGTATGCATACAAAAGGGGATCAACACGCCATAAAACCAACATATTTTTTACTGTTTTGACATTTTTGGCAGCAGAATACTCCAAGTCTAATCCTATTAGTTGTTGTTTGTTCATATTTGCAGATGGTAGTCATATAAACTATATCTTGGATTAGATTATCAGTGGTCACAGTGGATGTAAAAAGTTCAGGACAAAAGTTTCAGCAGAAGTAGTCGTACATTTATTTATTTGAGTTGCAGGATAAATATTATTCTGGACAGTGGTTTCAATAAAAACTGAGGACTGAATTGTGTGTGTTTGAACATTTTTACTTGAAATGTTCTTGGCTGGGCATATTCATTCTGAAAATTTACTGGGTTAGGCAGAACAATATTTCTTCAGCTTAACAGGAGTCTGTCACGGAGAGCCAGCGGCGCACTCTCCCTTCGCAGCGGCATTGGCATTTCACGCGCATAGCGGAGTGAGGATACGGGCGGCGTTCTCGTCTCCATGGGGACCAGGGGGCGGGGAGGATCCAGCCGCGCATGCCTCCTCTGCGTGGCCGGCATCCTCCGTCCCCCAGACAACAAGCAGCAGGAGAGCTGAGCTTGGCTATATTGGGCTATTTTATGCGAGTCACGTTTTACTTTCTATTACTTTGGCATTATTGTACTTCCTTTGGTCTTTCTACCTTCACCAGCATTCCTATTGTTACCTAGCTATTGTGTTTGGACCTCGGCTTTGTTTTCTGACCTTGTTAACTCCTTTTGTGTTGACCTTGCTATTGTGTTTTCCCTTGCGTACCTGCGTTACCTCCTGGCTTTGACCTTTGCTTCCCTGACTCTGTTTCGTATTACTTTAGCACTCTTTAGGCCCCTGCACGTATCTAAGCTAGGGACCGCTGCCAAGTTGCATGCCGTCAGTTAGGACGGGCCGTGCAAGTAGGCAGGGACAGAGGTGCGTGTGGAGATCAGGGCTGCACCAACAGATTCAGCCAGACCTCTGATACAAACTGCAAAGAAAAATTGGGGGTCAGTCAGCGCATCCAGTGCGCAGTTGCGCGTTGCGCGTTGCCATGGATGAAAGCACACAAGCAAAAAATAATGCAACAGCATTACTTTGGCATTATTGTAGTTTATTTGGTTTGCAGAGTGCTGTTGCATTGTATATATTTTTTTGCTTGTGTGCTTTCAGCCATGGCAATGCGCACCTGCGCACTGGATGTGCTGACTGACCCCCAATTTTTCTTTGCAGTTTGTATCGGAGGTGTGGCTGACTCTGTTGGTCGTGCACTCCTGATAACCTGTCTGCCTCATAGGCTGATTTTAATTAGTGTAGCTATAAAGCTGTAGCCTGCTCTCCCTGTATGTATTGGAGGCCATTTGGCACCAGGATAGGTGGAATACAGAGTGGGCTCAGCATGCTAGTGGAACCTGCATTCCCTGAACAAAATTGAGGCCAGTGAGGCACCAAAAAGGTATTATATAGTGTTGGCATGCATGAGGAGCCTGCATCCCCTGAATATAATGGAGGCCATCGTGGCACCATAAGGGTCCATTCACACGTCCGTTGTTTCTTTCCTGATCTGTTCCGTTTTTTGCTGAACAGATCTGGACCAGATCTGGACCCATTCATTTTCAATGGGTCCTGAAAAAAAATCTGACATTGTGCTGTCCATTTTTTTTCAGGACCCATTGAAAATGAATGGGTCCAGATCTGGTCCAGATCTGTTCAGCAAAAAACGGAACAGATCAGGAAACAAACAACGGACGTGTGAATAGACCCTAAGAGGTATAATACGATGTGTGCTCGGCATGCATATGGAACCTGCATTCCCTGAATGTAATGGAGGCCAGTATGGCTCCAGTTAATGTGGTATTTAGTGTAAGGTTCCCGTCTTACTGAGATCGCCTTGACGTTTGGCAGACGGGCCGAAATAATTTTGTACAAAATATATTTGCCAAACATCTTAAATTTATTAGCGTAGCATTAGCACCAGAATACTTTCTATTACTTTGGCATTATTGTACTTCATTTGGTTTGCAGGGTGCTGTTGCATTGTATATTTTTGTCAGGAGGGAAGTGTTCCTTCGCGGCAATTGCCTGCTCGCTAGTGGAGGAGACTGTTATTACATGCAGTGATCTCCTCCGCAGCCTAGGAAGGAGCGATCGTTATGCCTTTGCTCGTCTCCATGCTGAATAGTGGTTTGCCAGTGGCAGATTGTTATTAGACAGAACAATCTGCCATCAGCAAGCAATCATTTTTTAACATGTCAAAAGATTTTGATTGCCCGATAATCGACTAGCGTTTGCGCGTTCATTGGGCAATCGGCGGCAGTATTACACTGCCAGATGATCACTAACGAGCGATCATACGAATGCTCGCTCGTGATTATCTGCTGAAAAATTGGGCAGTCATTCTGTCAACTGCAATGGTATTGATCTGCTACTTTCCTCCTTCCATTAACCTTGCGTTGCCTCCCCATTTCACTTTTAATGCACAAGTTTATATAGTACTAGTACCACCAATACTGCTTAGTCTCTATAGCAGTTGCTTGCCAGCTATCCTTGCATTTACTGGTAATTCCTTGAAGGAAATCTGTCACCATGATTCTGGGCTGTTAACTGCAGTAATATATAAGTAATACTGCAGATAAGGAGTCCAGATCTTTACTTTTTATTTTCCTGCTGTCCCCTGTTCCTCCACTGTCAGCACTCAAAGTTAGGCTGAAATACACAGTCCATATATTAGGCGTATTTCTGGCAAAGATTGTGGCAAATAGATGCTTTGCACTGCAATCTGCAACTTTTCCCTGCTCATGCCAAGTTAAAAAGTGGGTGTGGTCTGGGCGGGGAAGGGGGGGGCGCCAGCAGGCTCATCTCATTTACCATTTTCTATACCTGTTTTAGGTGTAGAAAATGGTCTAAATGTAAAATAGCAAGGTAGCAGGCTTACATGTAGAAGCTGTGGTGGATCCACTGAAGTTATGAGAGGCAGGAGCTTCTTCATAACTTTGGCGCCCTCCACCGTCAGTGCAGGGCTTTATTAAGGCCGATGTCTAAAACGCCAGTCTTAATAAATGTGCCCTAATGTATCTCAGCACAGCCTTAAATGCTGACAATAAGGGCATGGGCGCAGAAGGAAAATTTTAAATGGTAACCTGGACTCCTTATCTACAGTATTACTCATGTGTTACTGCAGATAACAATCCACAATCCATGAGACAGATTCTTAGTAAACGTTATATGATAGTATTTTTTTTGGCTTATAGGTTTTCAGTTTATTTTAATAGAAATTTGCTTTGAGAAATGACTCTGGTAATGTAACCTTCTTTGGCACTTATACCTTTTACATATCACAATTTATGAATGCTTAATATCTACTGGAATTGGAATTATTCTTTACTGGGCTGTCAGAGATTACTCCAAACTGAGAAATATCCTGTGTGAAGTCACACTATTATTTATGGAGAGGATTATGTCTCATGCTAGCTTCGCCAAGTTTTCTGCAGAATCTGCACTATGTAATGTGACAGATTTATTTTAATCATGTGATCTGGCAGTTTATGGTAAAATATAAAAAGATTTGAGGACTTGCTAATTTATTTGACGATGTGATGTGATAAATAAATGATTGTATTTCAAATAGGTTTGCCAACTATTTAAAGAGGATCTGTTACCACTCCTGACATGTCTGTTTTACTAAATAATTTTATTCCCCATGTGAAAAATAGTCTGGAGAGGGTCCCACTTTTTTAACTCTACTTTGTTTCGTTCCTCATTTATTGCTACTACTTATTAATACAGGTACAACTGGATGTTGAGAGAGAGAACTATGCTTTTTGTAGACACTGCACTTTGGCTATATGATGTACTGTATGTAGGTCCTTCTAATAAAGCGACCCTCCAGTTCAAGGGGGGGGGGGGGGGCCCAATCACATTAACTGAGAAATGAACGTAACACCTGGTGCCATCTTTTCAGCTGTAGATCAGCCATTTCCAAGGCTCTTCTTCTGTCATTCAAGATGGCCGCACCACTTCTCAGACTGCCTGATGCATACTTTGCAATTAGTAGTCCAAGACACTTCCTGCTGCCCTCGGATTTGCTGGCACATGAACGGTGCTGGCCAATATGAGGGCAGGGCTGGACAAGTAGGAAGTGTCTTGGACTACCAAATGCACAGTGTGCATCAAGAAATCTGAGAAGTGGTGCGGCCATCTTGTATGGTAGAAGAGGAGCCCAGACATTGGTGGATCTGCAGCTGAAAAGATGAAAAGGACACTATGTAAGTGTTCTGTTCACCAGTTAATGGGCCTTTTTTTTCTTGAACTAAGCGTTGCTTTAGGTTGACAATGTCTTTTGTATTTCAGACAAGCCTTTTAATTGCAGATCTATATGGTATTAAATGTGTGACAACTAATGGTGGCTATTGCTCTTTCAGGATCTTTCATACAAGGATCGACACTGGCATGAAGCCTGCTTTCACTGCTTCCAGTGCAAGCGCTCACTGGTGGACAAGCCATTTGCTGCCAAGGATGAACATCTCATTTGTACTGAATGTTACTCTAATGAATATTCTTCCAAATGCAATGAATGCAAGAAAACTATCATGCCAGGTTGGTGGGTGTTGGGAGTCATTTTTTATTCAGATTTGGAAAATGCATTCTACAAAATACTGAATGCCAAGAATTTTAGCCTTCTATGCTAGAAGGTTCTAACCAGTGGCGTACATAGGGAAGTAAGGGCCCCATAGCAAGGATCAAGACAGGCCACCCACACATGGCTGAAGAGTTTCCGCCTAAACCCCTTTCAGTGACCCGTGGGCCATTTTTTCCACTGCCTCATTTGCTAAAAGTTGTTCCTTTAGAGGGTAGAGTCCTAACTAAGTTTTCACCCCAGTAGAAGAGGGGATGATCCAAACTGGGCTCCCTCTTGCCCTGGGCCCCATAGCAATCACATGGTCTGCCACTATGGTAGTTACGCCCCTGGTTTTAACCCTCATTTTCTATCATCATTTTTGGAGTTCTGTTTCCATGTGCCTAATATGTTTGGTAAAGGATAACCATAAATATTAGAATTGGTTTAGTCCCTTGACTTTGTATATTTTGCTTATGTTGTGCACTCTTTTGGGGACACATCTAAAAAGTGGAGGGGTTGACCACAACAGTTTGAAAATGAAATAAGCAGACCTATTAGCTGCTATGGGCAGCTCCTCCACCGCTGTGGTCACAAACATTGGAAACAATTCATACTGTCTGTAAGGGCCACTATAATAGAGTTATATTCCTGGCAGTCAGGATCTAACTGTTATAAACTCTTTTTATTGACACACAGGAACACGCAAGATGGAATATAAGGGAAACAGCTGGCACGAGACTTGCTTTATCTGTGCGCGATGCCAGCAGCCTATAGGTACAAAGAGCTTCATCCCCAAAGAGAACCAGAACTTTTGTGTGCCATGTTATGAAAAGCAGTTTGCAATGCATTGCATTCAGTGTAAAAAGGTAGGAGATCAATATAACAGAACAGTGAGATTTCATCTTTCACTTTTATTGTTACCTTAAAGTGCATGTGACAGGAGTTTTACAGAACGAAATGACATGCTATGGGAAAAAAATCACATGGATTTAGGACTTTTTTATTAAATTAGGTGATACAATGTACACCGAAATCCTAACAGAGCCAAAGGTTCACTAATATACTGTACTGAAATAGGTTCCTCTTTCAAGAACGGTAATTGCCATGACACTTTTATCGTCTGTCAGGATGCGTTTTTGTTAATTTTTTAAAAATATTTTTGTTTTTACTATGTTATTTTCACTTTATTGTTATTAGTTTTTAAACTATGTTTCCCCCATATGTTTATAAGAGGAAATCGCCCCACATATATCAACAGTGGCATCATATAAACCAACATTAAATGCTAATTTATTGACATCTCTGAACACATGACCTATATGATAATATACAGTACAGACCAAAAGTTTGGACACACCTTCTCATTCAAAGAGTTTTCTTTATTTTCATGACTATGAAAATTGTAGATTCACACTGAAGGCATCAAAACTATGTGGAATTATATACCAAACAAAAAAGTGTGAAACAACTGAAAATATGTCATATTCTAGGTTCTTCAAAGTAGCCACCTTTTGCTTTGATTACTGCTTTGCAAACTCTTGGCATTTTCTTGATGAGCTTCAAGAGGTAGTCACCTGAAATGGTTTTCACTTCATAGGTGTGCCCTGTCAGGTTTAATAAGTGGGATTTCTTGCCTTATAAATGGGGTTGGGACCATCAGTTGCATTGTGGAGAAGTCAGGTGGATACACAGCCGATAGTCCTACTGAATAGACTGTTAGCATTTGTATTATGGCAAGAAAAAAAGCAGCTAAATAAAGAAAAACGAGTGGCCATCATTACTTTAAGAAATGAAAGTCAGTCAGTCCGAAAAATTGGGAAAACTTTGAAAGTGTCCCCAAGTGCAGTCACAAAAACCATCAAGCGCTACAAAGAAACTGGCTCACATGCGGACCGCCCCAGGAAAGGAAGACCAAGAGTCACCTCTGCTGCAGAGGATAAGTTCATCCGAGTCACCAGCCTCAGAAATCGCAGGTTAACAGCAGCTCAGATTAGAGACCAGGTCAATGCCACACAGAGTTCTAGCAGCAGACACATCTCTAGAACAACTGTTAAGAGGAGACTGTGTGAATCAGGCCTTCATGGTAGAATATCTGCTAGGAAACCACTGCTAAGGACAGGCAACAAGCAGAAGAGACTTGTTTGGGCTACAGAACACAAGGAATGGACATTAGACCAGTGGAAATCTGTGCTTTGGTCTGATGAGTCCAAATTTGAGATCTTTGGTTCCAACCACCGTGTCTTTGTGCGACGCAGAAAAGGTGAACGGATGGACTCTACATGCCTGGTTCCCACCGTGAAGCATGGAGGAGGAGGTGTGATGGTGTGGGGGTGCTTTGCTGGTGACACTGTTGGGGATTTATTCAAAATTGAAGGCATACTGAACCAGCATGGCTACCACAGCATCTTGCAGCGGCATGCTATTCTATCCGGTTTGCGTTTAGTTGGACCATCATTTATTTTTCAACAGGACAATGACCCCAAACACACCTACAGGCTGTGTAAGGGCTATTTGACCATGAAGGAGAGTGATGGGGTGCTGCGCCAGATGACCTGGCCTCCACAGTCACCGGACCTGAACCCAATCGAGATGGTTTGGGGTGAGCTGGACCGCAGAGTGAAGGCAAAAGGGCCAACAAGTGCTAAGCATCTCTGGGAACTCCTTCAAGACTGTTGGAAGACCATTTCAGGTGACTACTTCCTGAAGCTCATCAAGAGAATGCCAAGAGTGTGCAAAGCAGTAATCAAAGCAAAAGGTGGCTACTTTGAAGAACCTAGAATATGACATATTTTCAGTTGTTTCACACTTTTTTGTTATGTATATAATTCCACATGTGTAAGGCTACTTTCACACTAGCGTTCGTCGGTCCGCACGTGACCACCGTTTTAAGCAGCTCACGAGCGGACCCGAACGCCTCCGTCCAGCCCTGATGCAGTCTGAATGGAGCGGATCCGCTCAGACTGCATCAGTCTGGCGGCGTTCAGCCTCCGCTCCGCTTGCCTCCGCACGGCCAGGCGGACAGCTGAACGCTGCTTGCAGCGTTCAGCTGTCCGCCTGGCCGTGCGGAGGCGAGCGGATCCGTTCAGACTTACAATGTAAGTCAATGGGAACGGATCCGCTTGAAGATGACACCATATGGCTCAATCTTCAAGCGGATCCGTCCCCCATTGACTTTACATTGAAAGTCTGAACGGATCCGCTCAGGCATCTTGCGCACTTAGAAATTTTTCTAAGTTATTAATGCAGACGGATCCGTACTGAACGGAGCCTCCGTCTGCATTAATATGATCGGATCCGTTCAGAACGGATCCGATCAAGCGCTAGTGTGAAAGTAGCCTTAATTCATAGTTTTGATGCCTTCAGTGTGAATCTACAATTTTCATAGTCATGAAAATAAAGAAAACTCTTTGAATGAGAAGGTGTGTCCAAACTTTTGGTCTGTACTGTACAATGCCATTTACTCTTACAATGAATACAACAACTTCACTTTTTCAGTGGCATACAAATGCAATTTTTATCTTTTCTGACTTTTTTGCAAGACACATTTAATGTCTCTAAATGCTAGATGAGTTTCATTGACGCTTGCTGGAACGCAATGTATAGCTTGGTCAGGAAGGAAGAGACCTCCGCAAGCTACTAGCTCTGCAGTGACATTTATACACAGCATTGTAGTTATATGCAGACAGCCCAAAGAACGGTTTTCCTTGAAAAGAAATCATTAGCATTTAAGGAATTGAGTATGGTCTCTATCAAATTGTTCAAATTCTATCTATCCAGCAGTTTCACCTCTTTACCTGTTCCTGGGAATACTGGGTGCTGCCATTAGGATTGTCCTGCATGTTCCCTGAATATATCACTGCAGAACTGTAGATTTTCTATTAAAGGGAGTCTGTCAGCAGATTTACCCCTTTTTAACAGTTGCCATACCGCTGTAGCCGCAATACAGATGATTAACACAGTACCTTTATATGCTTTGGTGGACTTTTAAATATGCCAAAAACGAACTTTGATGAGGGCCCGCAAGTGCCCAGGGCGGAGTCCACCGGGTTGGAGCCCAGGCAGCTCTGCCTCTTCGGCTCTTATCCCCGCCCAGCCTCCTCCTCTGCCCGCCTATCTGTTGTCTCTCCCCCTCAGCGAGATCCCGCGCCGACGCGATGACTTCTTTGGTCAGGGCATGCGCATAAGCTACTGCGATGCCGTGTCAGCAATGGGCATGGCAGTGCGCATTCCCCGGCCAAGGAAGTTATCGCATCGGCGCGGGATCTCGCTGAGGGGGAGAGACAACAGATAGGCGGGCAGAGGAGGAGGCTGGGCGGGGATAAGAGCCGAAGAGGCAGAGCTGTCTGGGCTCCAACCCGGTGGACTCCGCCCTGGGCACTTGCGAGCCCTCATCAAAGTTCATTTTTGGCATATTTAAAAGTCCACCAAAGCATATAAAGGTACTGTGTTAATCATCTGTTTTGCGGCTACAGCGGTATGGCAACTGTTAAAAAGGGGTAAATCTGCTGACAGACTCCCTTTAAGGGGTTTTGGGATCATCTGTGGGAGCTGTAATGTTAATAGTCAACAAGAAACACATATGGCCAAGTAAATGGTGAACTGGTCATCTCCACAAGACAAATTATAACATTTGTTAAACCAAGGTTATAGGAGCTAAGCAGGACTTATTTTTCTACCCCCCCCCCCCCAATTGGTACCTTTTGAAGAGATCTATAAGTACCTGTCCTGCCATTCTTTTCATGGCTCCCAGATTGTCTTTACTGGAGTTCTGATCCCTGTCTGTTAACTTCTGTATAGACACACATGCACTGCTGCAGCCAATAACTTCTGTATGGACACATGTGCCACTGCAGCCAATGACTGTATCACATGTGCCACTGCAGCCAATGACTGTATCACATGTGCCACTGCAGCCAATGACTGTATCACATGTGCCGCTGCAGC
Organism: Bufo gargarizans; assembly: GCF_014858855.1. Classification (NCBI taxonomy): domain Eukaryota; kingdom Metazoa; phylum Chordata; class Amphibia; order Anura; family Bufonidae; genus Bufo; species Bufo gargarizans. The sequence goes on along the minus strand of NC_058082.1, from coordinate 218,968,120 downwards.
CAATGACTGTCTCCCAGCGGCACGTGACCCAGCAAGTAAGTATAGATCTCTTGACAGGTAGTGCTGGATGGGTTGTAGGTTTTTGGGTGGGAAATGAAATTAAAAATAAAAAGACCTGTACAACTCCTTTTAGGTCTGATGTCAGCAGTGTATTCTGTTCTATTCAAGGCCATCACTACAGGAGGTGTCACCTATCGGGATCAGCCCTGGCATAAGGAGTGCTTTATCTGTACTGGCTGCAAGAAACCATTGTCTGGGCAAAGATTTACTTCCCGGGATGAATTTGCCTATTGCCTGAACTGCTTCTGCAATTTATATGCCAAGAAATGTGCTGGATGCACCAGTCCCATAAGTGGTACACATGTTTTGCTTTATTTTACTTGATAAAATCGATATGATGTAACAATAGGGCTGCAATACATGGAATATAGGCAATGTATTATATTCAGGAAGATGAAGCTTTAAAACATAGCATTAACCATGGAAAATATAAAAATATAGCAGGAAAAAGTAAAACGTTAAAAGCGGCTTTCCACTTAAATACTTTTATGGTTTATCTGTTGAGTATGCTGATAACGGGGACGTCAGAGTCCCCTGCATCATTTAAAATATGTGGTAAAATGCAGTATATTAAGCGTTAGGGTCACTCACTGACACTCCAATGCTTTTGGTTAAGACAGAGCAATGCTTTCCATGGACAGCACAACGGTTAGCTGAAGCACTACTGTATGCATTACTGCTATGCTACAAAGAAATCTAAAACTGCACAGTTAAAATGTCTGGATGTAGCAGCTGCTTCCTGAGCTCCTACAGCTGTACTGCACATGTGGTTCCACAGAAACATTTTTATGACCATCTTGAAAATCCATCCCCCACACTATTGTATCAAAACTTATAGTGTGATGGCTGTAGATTTAACAGTTATCTATTAGTCCTGTGTGACCAAGGCTGACTTGGAAAATCCCTTTTTGTTAGCATGATGATAAGCTAATTACAGGGTGTCATCACCAACGATTAACTATAATCTGAGGTGGAAACCTGGAACCCTTAAAGGGGGTTTCAGGCCTAGAAACCTTTTTAATTAGGCCTAGGACCATAAAAGTAAAAAATCCATTCCGGCACATAGGCTCCTTCCTGAAATCTTACCAGTCCCCGGCATGTAAACTTCTAGACAGGGTCACATGCTACAGTCATTCATTGGCCTCAGCGGTGATGTGTCCCCAAGCAGCGCCATGACCAAGTAGCTAAGACCAGGGAATGACTTCAGCAGTGCACGGACCCTGGCCAGAAGTACACATGCCAAGTATTGGAAAGATTGCTGAATGGAGCCTTGGTACTGGAACAGAGCTGTGGGGAGCAGGTGAACGCATTTTTGCTTTAGACGCAACATAGTCTTGGGCCTTATTAAAAATGCAGTTTAAGGCTAGAAAACCCCTTTAAAGTGTACCTAAACATTATTGTTTCCGATAAATCAATAGTACACATGAGGATAAGAAGCTTTGTAATTTATTGTATGACAGAAAAATGACTTTCTCCACCTATCAGCCACTTCTTTTCCTCTCTCCACCACTTACACTGATCACCAACTCTAATTTACTGAAATAATTTGTACACAAAAGCTTGATTTTGTAAGAAATTTTATTAAAAAACTGCTGCCCATAGAAGTCTATGGAGAGGGGATAAGGAGGAAGAAAAGCGAGCAGCTCAAGAGTGAGACAGAAAAACACAAAGAGATGTGGCTGAAGCCTCTAAGTATGTGTTTTATTTTACCTAATTGCTGGGTCTAGTAAGTTATATATCTCACCTTAGTGCTGAATTCACCGCTACACTGCTCAGTACTTATGTATAACGTCCTCTATGCTGCTGCTTCTGAGTGTGCTTCAGAGAGATAGGGGAGTATAATGTCACACTTCGGTGTGGAAGGGAAACACCACACTGAGCATAGGAAGGAAGGGGGGGAACTGGGAATCAGGCCTGAGAACTAGGAAAGGAAAATGGACACCTCCTAGTGAAAACCCTAGACCAAAATCCTGACTGACTACCAGTATGAACAGACCCCAAATGTAGGTGAGTTCACACGCAGGAATACCTAGAGTCCTATCAAGCCCTATAGGACCCTGGTACTAATGGCAGGAGACTACCTGTTCCTCCAAAAGGAAGGACGAACAGGAGTCTCCTTCAGGCCTAATACAAACAATAAGGAAATGCAACACACAGAACCCAAACAAAATACAAAAGAGAAAGGAAAGACTCAACTTCAAAGGAGCAATGAAAGCACCAGAAACTCAGCCGAGATGCAAACACAATCTATCCAAAGGTCCAAACAGAAGCTATAAACTGCACAGCATTGTGGGAGAAGCAACTATAAATAGAGAAGGTTAAATGACCCTAAGGCCCCTTTCACACGGGTGAGAATTCCGCATTGCACCTGCACTGAATCCGGACCAATTCACCTCAATGGGGCTATTCAGATGACCAGTGATTTTCACGCATCACTTGTGCATTGTGTGAAAATAGCAGCATGTTCTATATTCAGTTTTTTACGCAATGCAAGCCCCATAGAAATGAATGGTTCTGCGTAAAATTCGCAAGCATCCGCAAGCAAGTACGGATGCGATGCGATTTTCACGCATGATTGCTAGGAGATGATAGGGATAAAGGCAACCCCAGACTCGATTAAAGTGTATTCACTGTATTATTTTCCCTTATAACATGGTTATAAGGGAAAATAATAGCATTCTTGATACAGAATGCTTACTAAAATGTGGATTGAGGGGTTAAAAAATAAAAAAAATTAACTCACCTTATCCAATTGATCGTGCAGCTGGCATCGTCTTCTTGCTTCTTTTAGCACCTGCAAAAGGATCTTTGATGACGAAATCTTCTATCTTAATTCAGCAGGACCTGCGGTGACGTCACCGCGCTCACCATGTGATTACGTCATCAAAGGTCCTTTTGCAGGTTCTAAAAGAAGAAGCAAGAAGACGATGCCAGCTGCGCGATCAATTGGATAAGGTGAGTTAATTCTATTTATTTTTTAACCCCTCAATCCACATTTTAGTAAGCATTCTGTATTAAGAATGTTATTATTTTCCCTTATAACCATGTTATAAGGGAAAATATTAAAATTAATAGAACACCTAACCCAAACCCAAACTTCAGTGAAGAAGTCCAGGTTCGGGTCTGGGTACCACATTCAGTTTTTTCTCACGCACGTGCAAAACGCATTGCAGTCGTGTGGAAAAAACTGAACATCTGAATGCAATCGCAGTCAAAACGGACTGCAATTGCATGCCTACTCGCGCGGGTTTTTACGCAATGCACACGCGACGCATCTGGAGCAAATCCGGAACGCCCGTGTAACAGAGGCCTAATAGCCACACCTGGGGAAAGAAGGTGTGGCAAGCACCAGAAACACAGACGTAATTTGATCCAAAAAGAAAACATGTCAGATCAAACCACATGTTGCCAGTCTCACCGATCTTCTGCCACCTGTCGCGGGAACATCCGTGACACATGATCTCTTCCTCTCTGGGTGCTGTCTATGGGAAACATCATAGCAGCTAGTCTGTGCTTACTCTGGGGCTGAATACAAGTCATGTAATAGTAAGCAGCAGAGCTACCCTTCATGCACACATATGACAGCTTATTCTGAAAATTCATCTGAAGTTCACCTTTAGGCAAGCTAGCATTACAGTTAGTTCAGCATTAGGCCCCTTTCACACGAGCGAGTATTCTGCGCGGGTGCAATGCGTGAAGTGAACGCATTGCACCCGCACTAAATCCGGACCCATTCATTTCTATGGGGCTGTTCACATGAGCGGTGATTTTCACTCATCACTTATGCGTTGCGTGAAAATCGTAGCATGCTCCTCTTTGTGCGTTGCGGTGCGATAATCCACACAACGCAGGCCCCATAGAAGTGAATGGGGTTGCGTGAAAATCGCAAGCATCCACAAGCAAGTGCGGATGCGGTGTGATTTTCACGCACGGTTGCTAGGAGACAATCGGGTTGGAGACCCGATCATTATTATTTTCCCTTATAACATGGTTATAAGGGAAAATAATAGCATTCTGAATACAGAATGCATAGTAAAATAGCGCTGGAAGGGTTAAAAAATAAATAAAAAAGAATTTAACTCGCCTTAATCCACTTGTTCGCGCACCCCGGCATCTCCTTCTGTCTTGATCTTAGCTTTTTGTAGCAACAAGGACCTTTGGTGACATCACAGTCATCACATCATCCATCACATGATCTTTTACCATGGTGATGGATCATGTGATGACTGTGACGTCACCAAAGGTCCTTGTTGCTACAAAAAGCTAAGATGAAGACAGAAGGAGATGCCGGGGTGCGCGAACAAGTGGATTAAGGCGAGTTAAATTATGTTTTATTTATTTTTTAACCCTTCCAGCGCTATTTTACTATGCATTCTGCATTCAGAATGCTATTATTTTCCCTTAAAACCATGTTATAAGGGAAAATAATACAATCTACAGAACACCGATCCCAAACATGCGCGATTTTTCTCACACAAGTCCAAAACGCATTACAATGTTTTGCACTCGCGCAGAAAAATCACGGGTGTTCCCGCAACGCACCCGCACATTTTCCCGCAACGCCCGTGTGAAAGGGGCCTTACTGTCACCAAAATCAATTGTCTATATAGCAAAAGGACATGCCCAAGACCAAGAGAACCTTTTTTCCTCTTCTCTGGCTAATAGATGAGGTCTTGAATCGAAAACCTTTTCAGCCAAACATAGGAATGGAGTTAAAGCAGAAGACGTTTAGGCCTCATGCACACGACCGTTGTTCTGTTCCGTTTTGTGGACAAGGATAGGCATTTCTACAATGGGCCACCTGTTCCATTTGCCTTCTGCAAATTGCAGAAGGCACACGGGCGGCTTCCGTGTTTTGCGGATCCGCAATTTGCGGACCGAAAAAAAACGGAACGGTCATGTGCATGAGGGCTTAGACTGATATGTTGATTTGAACAATAATCAGATTCTATAATTGTGCATATTGTGTTTTCATTTTTGTAATAATGGTTTATATCTGTGATCTCTTTCATTTACCAGGGCTTGGAGGAACGAAATATATATCTTTTGAGGAACGTCAATGGCACAGTGATTGCTTTAACTGTAAGAAGTGTGCAATTTCTTTGGTGGGTCGTGGCTTTCTTACAGAAAGAGATGACGTCTTGTGTCCTGAATGTGGAAAGGATATATAAAAGAAATGTGGAAATGACAGAGAAAAATCATAAAACGAATAAATCAACAATAAGGGCTCATGCACACGAATGTATTTTCTTTCCGTGTCTGTTCTGGGTTTTTTTCAGACCGTATGCAGAACCATTCACTTCAATAGGTCCGCAAAAAAAAACTGAAGGTACTCCGTGTGCATTCCGTTTCCGTATGTCTGTATTTCCGTTCCGCAAAAAAATAGAACATGTCCTATTATTGTCCGCATTACGGACAAAGATAGAACTGTTCTATTAGGGGCTAGCTGTTCCGTTCCGCAAAATACGGAATGCACACGGACATCATCTGTATTTTTTGCAGAGCCATTTTTTGCGGACCGCCACGTAAATATGGTCATCTGCATGAGCCTTAACATATATGTCTCAACAAATATGTGCAAATCGAGTGCCGTTCCCTATTAAGCAAAAATAGGCCGGAAATTATCTGGACAAAGGAAAACAAGCATCCATTTTTTTTAAACAGTCGTCAGTCGTCTGAATGTACCCTTACAGCTTTCAGGGATGACATTTGGGGCTTTGTAACCAATTACTAGTTTTCCATGGACTCAAGTTACAATGCTTTGAACATGCAACGGTTGCCTCGGAACCAAGTAACACTCTAACTTGAAGAACCACTGTATTCAATGATAGTCTTTGAAACTTGTTTTTCTTGTGGCACCAGGTTTCTACTGTAACTGTTACAATCGGTCTGACATTGTACCTTGACAAAACAACTGCAACCGGGACATTGCTGGAATGACATTGACATAAATGATCATGAAAAAAAAAATAAAGTTATTCCACTTAGAGGCATTTTTCTAAATAAATCTCTGTTCACATCACCAAAATATGCCTTCTCCCAGGGGTTCTGCTATTTTTGACAGGAAGAGCATTGCAGTCTGCAACAATTGTCATCTAAAATATTAAACCCTCAACAGAAACCTGGAAAACCACACTTTCGCTCAATGGGGTCTATTACTATTCATTTGCATCAGTTTCAAAACAAATCTACCAGAGCTATCATGGCTCAGTTATAAATGGAAGCAGAGGCCTACACACAACAGAGGCCTACACACAACAGAGGCCTACACACAACAGAGGCCTACACACAACAGCTCTTGATTTTTATTTTATTTTTACTTTGCCCAGTAGAGCAGATAAATCTTATCCTGTTCTTTGGAAGATCTAATAAAACTTTCATCTCTTAAAGGTGTTTTCAGATCTTGAAAATGTGCAAATTAAGAAAATGCAGTAGGGTTAGTAATTTACTGATATACAGCCAGTAGCTGAGAGGGTTCTGTAATCCAGCCTCGCCTGCTGTGACATGACCATGCTCCTGGTGTTTATCTCATGTTTGTGTGACATCTCATACATCTCCCCCTCCCTGAAGTACTGGATGTGACACATCTCATGCTTCTTCTTTCCCTTTTATCTCCATTTTCCCCTAGGCTGTCCCCTCCCTGTTTCTTGAGGGGTGTGTTCCACCCCGATGCTGCGGCTGACTGCATGTGACCAAGTCAGGCCCATCCGTGGTAGCCAATGGCTGCACAATTTTGTGGCCATGTCCTAAAAGAGGTGCGTGCAGGCAGCTGTAGATAGAGGAAATACCTATCAGAGGAAACATGGGAACTGTTGTCATTTATATTGGTAATCTCATCCCCACAATTTAACCCTTGTCCTGAAAACTATAGTACACATTGATGGGAAAGATATAAAAATAATGACTTCTGAGCCATGCTGGCATAAGCGTTTTATACAGGCGTTTTTATCGGGCGTTTTTGAGGCGTTTGTTTGATTAACTGCCACAATACGCGCGACAATACGCCCCAAAGAAGTTCCTGTACTTCTTGGGGCCTAGGGCATTTTACAGCGCGTTTTACAGCGCGTTTTACAGCGCGTTTTACAGCGCGTTTGTACGTGCTGTAAAACGCTCAGGTGAGAACCATGCCCATAGGGAAACATTGTTTTTTGCCTGTTGAGCGTTTTACAGCGTGTAGGAACGCGCTGTAAAACGCTCAGGTGTGAACCTAGCCTCAGACTCATATACTATAGGTCATGGTCTATATTTCTATAACCCTTTAAGTTCCCATCACACAGTGTGTTTTTATCAGATATTTGAAACATGCAATTTGAGTTATAGCAAGTCTTAGGTGGGTTTCCTCACTCAATAAAATCCCAAACATATAATAAAAAAAAAACTATTCAGTCTGTCTGTGTAGGTTTTAAATGTGCCACTGCCAAAAGGTTTTTGATATGAAAATGTATGGAGTCCATATGTGAATGAGGTTTATAGGGGTTTTCCAAATAGAATACTCCCTATCCATACACTTTGTTACGGCATTTGGACATCACATGGGTGGGTCCATTGATCCAGACTGGCCCACCAGAGCCGAGAGCTAGTGCAAAGAGCTTAGCCAGCCCTGGAGGACTTTCAATCGTACGGGTGCCATTTAATACCGCAGCAGCTGCAAGATATGTGTGATCACAGCGGATGGCCAAGCAACTGCCACACCCTTAGCACATACTTTATAACCAGAGTGTCCTTGTTTAGAGATGGGGTTGTCCAGATGGTACAAACACTTTAAGGATGTTGGTGAATAAGAACAACTTTAAAGGAATCCATCACCATGGCTTGTAGGGCTAGCTCAGTCGAACGTAATGTGATCTCTCACTAAGCAATCCGTTACTTCATTAATCCATTTAAATGCAAATGAATAGTTAAGTGCACCAAGGGTGGGCTCAGGCCACTCTGTGCCCCCATGCCCCTCCTGGTTCCTCTGCCAGTCCCCCCTCTCCTTTTTTAGTGACATGGAAAACTTAGAGGGAATATTCTAAAGATATTAATGTAATGCTAATGTTCTACATAAGGGAAAATTCCTCTACCAGAAAAAAATGCTTTTATCTAGTGAAATAGATAAAAAAAAAAAAAGCTATATATTGTAGTAGAAGCAGTAAAAGAGTTTATATAGACATATTTTACATAGAAGTTATTAGAATGATATAGAACAGTGCTGCATTTCACAATAAAGATGTTTTGTTGCATAATTCAATAAATGCGTAAATTGCAACAATGAAAAAACAACACACTGTCAGTATTATACAGTATCTGTTGATATTAAATTGCACTACATTATACATTTCTGTAAAAATAAAAACATACATAAAAGAAAATTGTTGTTTGGTTATTTTGTAAGTCTAGAGCAAGGCCTCTGGAGCATGACACAGGGCCTTTATGGAACACCATAGAGAAAATCTCTACGTCATGCACCTCCTGAATCCTGCCTTCCAGATCCATAGTAGATCAGCAGTTGTGGGTAAAAAAAATCAAGCCAGATGAATGCAGTGGTTTAAAGCACACACATACACACTGTTAGAAAACACTGCAATGTACAAATAAGGAAATTGCTAAGTTACCATTAGAGATGAGAGAATTTCTTGAAATTAGTTTCTGGTCCCATTCAAATCAATCCATTGTCCTATTAGATTCAGGTACAAATAAATTTGACCCGAATTGAAAGCAGTCAGCTTGCCCGGAAACCCATGTACTGTATGATACTCACAGGTCTTCAAGGCTGTATCCAACACTTTTCAAGCTGTTACTATATACAGTTGCAAGAAAAAGTATGTGAACCCTTTGGAATGATATGGATTTCTGCACAAATTGGTCATAAAATGCGATCTGATCTTCATCTAAGTCACAACAATAGACTAAACTATTAACACACAAAGAATTAAATGTTACCATATTTTTATTGAACACACCATGTAAACATTCACAGTGCAGGTGGAAAAAGTATGTGAACCTTTGGATTTAATAACTGGTTAAACCTTCTTTGGCAGCAATAACTTCAACCAAACGTTTCCTGTAGTTGCAGATCAGATGTGAACAACAGTCAGGAGTAATTCTTGACCATTCCTCTTTACAGAACTGTTTCAGTTCAGCAATATTCTTGGGATGTCTGGTGTGAATCGCTTTCTTGAGGTCATGCCACATCATCTCAATCGGGTTGAGGTCAGGACTCTGGGCCACTCCAGAAGGCGTATATTTTTCTGTTTAAGCCATTCTGTTGTTGATTTACTTCTATGCTTTGGGTCGTTGTCCTGTTGCAACACCCATCTTCTGTTGAGCTTCAGCTGGTGGACAGATGGCCTTAAGTTCTCCTGCAAAATGTCTTGATAAACTTGGGAATTAATTTTTCCTTCGATGATAGCAATCCGTCCAGGCCCTGACACAGCAAAGCAGCCCCAAACCATGATGCCCCACCACCATACTTCACAGTTGGGATGAGGTTTTGATGTTGGTGTGTTGTGCCTCTTTTTCTCCACACATAGTGTTGTGTGTTTCTTCCAAAAACTCAACTTTGGCTTCATCTGTCCACAGAATATTTTGCTAGTACTGCTGTGGAACATCCAGGTGCTCTTGTGCAAACTGTAAACGTGCAGCAGTGGTTTTCTTTGGACAGCAGTGGCTTTCTCTGTGGTATCCTCCCATGAAATCCATAAAATGCGGAATTCCCCCTTTTTTTGTGTTTTATTTTTTTCGCGTGGTATCGAGTATCGCAATACTTTTTTATGGCATCGAAATTGAATCAAAATTTTGGTATTGTGACAACCCTAATGGTAAATATACAATATGTAATAAATATACATTTTCATCTAAAGATCTGCAGATGCTGTTAGGCTATTCCATTAGTTACACTGTGTATATCTATGAGTTAATGAGATGATACCTTTCACTTCCTGATCCTTTGCTTTATTCTGCATAAAAAGTGATTGACTGCTCATCTGCATATGGATTACAAGTAATTTTTCTCCAGAATGAAGCAATGAATCACTGTTATCCTGCAAGATAGAAGACAGTTGCACAGCAGCACAAATGGACCTCCTGACCAATCCGGAATGCACCAGCCGCGATAGGACCACCGATCTACAGCAGTCCCATAAGCAATGGTAGAAAATAGAAAGGTTAACAGCAGCATGTCCGGTGTGACTATTTATTGGGAACCAAGAGTGCGCACACAAAAAGATACAACGTTTCGGCTACGCAGTAGCCTTTATCAAGTATACAGATTCAAGAAAGTGAGCAATCATATATAGACCAGAGTGGTCACTCATGTGGCATAGTGTAGCCAATCAGCTAAAAGCTCAATCTCATCAGCACATGTGTTATAATTACAATGGCCTGAGCTCCAATCAGACTAATAATAAATAAAAGCTATGTGTACCTGATCCTCATTGAAAATCATCCAAATGCCTCAGCCATGTCACTTCCCCAAGTCGGCGTCTCAACAGACCTATTGCGCATTTCAGTGACGTCATCACGTTTCAATATGGGCGGGCCTCCGTCACGAACATCAACAATGCGGCCACACCTCGCTCTGTGACTACGGCACATACAACCAATGAGCGCTCATACAGCAAGTCACATGCAGAGCGCATCATCAGCCCACGTGATCGTCACCTGGCCGGCAAAAGGTCCTAGATCCGCCTAGTTATAAATAAGGTAAATCGGCCTCAAGAATATCTATTATATAACACCCCTAATGTCTAGAATGGGACCAAAATTATGTCTCACTAATGTCCCATCATATAATGGAAGAATGAATAGATTATACAATAGATTTCAGACATAAGTTATTGCCACTAAATATCTCACAGAGACCAGATGACAATCTAATTGTCACTAGACCTCGGCTTAGGAAAAAAAAAAAGAAGGAAATGGATGAGACAAAATGAGTGTCGGCATATAATATGGAGCTAGTGACCCTAAACAACTGTACCCCAAGGGGACAGATAATTAAAGTGCAAAAAAGAAGTGTAAGAAATATACCTTAAAGTACCATATAAAAACATTATATACTGAATCGGACAACAATAAATGAAAATATTCTACCTATCTACACTGTTTACATTAAATTCAATGTTGAGTCCCTGGGGTTGTAGGGATTGTAATGTGAAAATCCATTTCAACTCTTTCTTCCTCAACATGCGCTCCCTATCCCCTCCTCTCTTAGGGACCTGAACAGAATCGATGACCCAGAATCTCAGTTGGCTGACAGAGTGTCCACAATCAATCAAATGTTTAGCCACTGGCTTGTCCATCATTTTTTTCTTTATAGTGCTTTTGTGTTTGTTGATACGCTCCCTAATTTCCATGGTCGTTTCTCCCACGTAGATCACACTGCAGGGACAAACAACCATGTAGATGACAAACCTAGACCGGCACGTGTAATATTCTGCAATGTTGAATTTCTTGCCACTGTATGGGTGAACAAAAGTGTTCCCTTTCAACATGTTCCCACAGTTACAGCAACCCAAACATGGGAAATTCCCTGTCTTTCTGGGCTTCAAATAAGTCTGGCCCCCTCTGTTAACATCACACGTGTCAGTCTTAATAAGTTTGTCATGCAAATTAGTACCCCGTTTGTATGCCATCAATGGCAATTTGTCAAATTCACTTCCTGTAGGGAGGCCCCTATGTAAAATATGCCACTCCCGTCTCAAAATCTGTGCTATATCAGCACTATGATTGCCATAGGTGGATACAAACGGGATGCGTCCCGCATTCATTCTCCTAGGAGAGACTTGAAAAGTGGACACTCTGTCAGCCGAGGAGATCCTGGTCCTCATTCTGTCTAACAACCTGCCTGGATATCTTCTATTGGAGAACTTATTGCACATCTCAACAATGCAGTTCATGAATTTGTCATCATCAGATACCACTCGTCTCACACGCAGCATCTGGCTCCAGGGTAAGGAGTCGAGCATGCAGCGTGCATGATTACTGTCATATATTAAACGATTGTTCCTATCTGTAGGCTTTTTGTACAAGTCAGTTTTTAATATACCTCCTTCGCGGTATACCCTGACGTCAAGAAACTGCAACTCCTCAGAAGAGGCCGTCACAGTGAATTGAAGCCCGGGTACCCCATTATTAAGATGTTGGTGGAACTCATTCAAGGAGTCCATCGAGCCACTCCGGATCATAAAAATGTCGTCATTGTTATCCTGCAAGATCATCCAGAGGAAAGTAAAAAAAAAAAAAAATGTGAGGTAGAACCAATTTTCCTCACTTTAGGGAAAAAAAATCTGAATAACTCCCTGGATCAACAACTCTTCTCCAGAAATCTAATAACTATAACCTGGCAATATTATTACTAGTGATGGCCTTGCGGTTCGCCCGGCAGTCGGCTCACGGCGAACTTTGTCCGTCGAACATGCGAATATATGGCGATGCCTGCGAGCACCATATTCTTTTGCATTGCGCTGAACTTTGACTCATGACACATCCATCAGGTGGGACAGGACAGCCAATTGAAACGTTTTAGCACATGGACACCCCCCCAAATCTATGACAGAACCTGATCTGGCAGCCATTTTACATTATGTGTTTTGCCAGTGTAGGGAGAGGTTGCATTTTGGAACAGGGACAGGCTGTTAGGAACTTAGACACCAAACGCTAGCTAATAGGAACACAAAAGTCCTTTTAACCCCTTTGGGACACAGCCTTATTTCACCTTAAGGACCAGGTCAATTTTTTTGCAAATCTGACCAGTGTCACTTTAAGTGGTGATAACTTTAAAATGCTTTGACTTATCCAGGCCATTCTGAGATCATTTTGGGAATGATATTTTATTTTTTGGGGATGCTACAAGGCTTAGAAGTTTAGAAGCAAATCCTGAAATTTTTCAGAAATTTTCAAAAACCCAATTTTTAGGGACCAGTTCAGGTCTGAAGTCACTTTGCGAGGCTTACATACTAGAAACCACCCAAAAATTACCCCATTCTAGAAACTACACCCCTCAAGGTACTCAAAAATGATTTTACAAACTTTGTTAACCCTTTAGGTGTTCCACAAGAATTAATGGAAAATAGAGATACAATTTCAAAATTTCACTTTTTTGGCAGATTTTCCATTTTAATATTTTTTTTACTTTTACAAAGCAAAGGTTAACAGTCAAACAAAACTCAATATTTAAGGCCCTGATTCTTTAGTTTACAGAAACACCCCTATATGTGGTCGTAAACTACTGTACGGGCACACAGGAAGGCGCAGAAGGAAAGGAATGCCATACGTTTTTTGGAAGGCAGATTTTGCTGGACTGTTTTTTTTGTACACCATGTCCCATTTGAAGCCCCCCTGATGCACCCCTAGAGTAGAAACTCCAAAAAAGTGACCCCATTATAGAAACTACGGGACAGGGTGGCAGTATTGTTGGTACTAGTTTAGGGTACATATGATTTTTGGTTGCTCTATATTACACTTTTTATGAGGCAAGGTAACAAGAAATAGCTGTTTTGGCACCGTTTTTTTTTTGTTTGTTATTTATAACATTCATCTGGCAAGTTAGATCATGTGATATTTTTATAGACCAGGTTGTCACGGATGCGGCGATACCTAATATGTATACTTTTTTTTATTTATGTAAGTTTTTCACAATGATTTCTTTTTTTAAACAAAAAAAAATCATGTTTTAGTGTTTCCATAGTCTGAGAGCCATACTTTTTCCGGTTTTTAGGTGATTACCTTGGGTAGGGTATGATTTTTGCGGGATGAGACGACGGTTTTATTGGCACTATTTTGGGGTGCGTGTGACATTTTTATCGCTTGCTATTACACTTTTTGTGATGTAAGGTGGCAAAAAATGGTTTATTTAGCACAGTTTTTATTTTAGATTTTTTTATGGTGCTCATCTGAGGGGTTAGGTCATGTGATATTTTTATATAGCCGGTCGATACGGACGCGGCGATACCAAATATGTATACTTTTTTTTATTTGTCAGTTTTACACAATAACAGCTTTTTTAAAACAAAAAAAATTATGTTTTAGTGTCTCCATATTCTGAGCCATAGTTTATTTATTTTTTGGGCGATTGTCTCAGGTAGGGGCTCATTTTTTGCGGGATGAGGTGATGGTTAGATTGGTACTATTTTGGTGGGCAAACGCCTTTTTGATCGATTGCTGTTGTACTTTTTGTGATGTAAGGTGACAAAAAAAATTGTTTATTTAGCACAGTTTTTATTTTTAATTTTTTACGGTGTTCATCTGAGGGGTTAGGTCATGTGATATGTTTATAGAGCCGGTCAATACGGACGTGGCGATACCTAATATGTATACTTTTTTCCCCCCTATTTTTTACCTTTTTTTTAACTTTATTTGGGGGAAAATTACGTTTTTGTTTATTTTTACTTGAAACTTAATTTTTGGGAGGAAAAACTTTACTTTTTCAACTTTTTTTTCACTTTATTTTTCCAACTTTTTTTCACTTTATTTTTTCAACTTTTTTTTCACTTTATTTTTTTGTCCCACTTTGGGACTTGAACTTTTGGGGGTCTAATCCTTTACAATGCATTCCAATACTTCTGTATTGGAATGCATTGGCTGTAGGAGTAATACTGTGTGTAATACTCATACAGCTTCCGGCCTGTGAGATCCAGGGGGCTGGATCTCACAGGCTCGTCACCGGAAGGCAGCGTGCTGCCTTCCTTAGGCATCGTGCTGCCTTCCATGCCATCGGGTCCACCCCCTACAGCCGCATGGGGACCCGATGCACCGCCCACCGCAACTGCAAGTAAAAGCCGCAAACCGCAGGTCTGAATTGACCTGCGGTTTGTGGCGATCGCCGACACGGAGGGGTCCCGGGGACCCCGCCACACATTTAGCCAAGGTGCCTGCTCAATGATTTGAGCAGGCACCTTGTTCCGATCACCGCCCGCCGTGCGGCGGTGATCAGAAATACACATGACGTACCGGTATGTCATGTGTCCTTAAGTACCAGGACAACATGCCGTACCGGTACGTCATGTGTCCTTAAGAGGTTAAGGACTGGTAACGTTGTGCTATCGATAGGTGTGATACACAGAGGGGTGTGATATACTTATAATATACTTTCTAACATAGAAAGTATATTATAGTGAATTTGTATGCTTCCAGAAAATAGTGAATGAGGGCTGCGATCTATCAGCTTCCACAAAATAGTGATTGAGGTTTTCCACATACCTGCGTCCACAAAAACACTGCGTGAGGGTGATAAACCAGCCTCAACTAACTGATTGAGGCCTGCCATATATCAGCTTCCACAAAATAGTGATAGAGGTTTTCCATATACCTGCGTCCACAAAATACAAATTGTGGGTTTCGATATACCTGCTTCAACTAACAACTGATTGAAGCCTGCCATATACAGTCCTGATCAAAAGTTTAAGACCACTTGAAAAATGGCAAAAAATCATATTTTACATTGTTGGATCTTAACAGGGTTCCAAGTAGAGCTTCAACATGCAACAAGAAGAAATGAGAGTGAGACAAAACATTTTTTGAGCATTCCATTAATTGAAAATAACAATTAAACTGAAACAGGCTGTTTTTCAGCTGATCCAAATTTTAGGACCACATGCCTTTAAAAGGCCAAATCTGTGCAAAGATGTGGATTCATTGTCATTTTCTGTCAGGTAGTCACACGTTGTGATGGCAAAGGCAAAAAAAACTCTCCCTTTTTGAACGTGGTCAGGTTGTTGAACTGCATAAGCAGGGTCTCTCACATCGCGCCATCGCTGCTGGGGTGGGACGCAGTAAGACAGTCATTTGGAATTTCTTAAATGATCCTGAGGGTTATGGAACAAAAAAGTCAAGTGGAAGACCCAAAAAAAATTCATCAGCACTGAGCCGGAGGATCCAATTGGCTGTCCGTCAAGACACTGGACGATCCTCGACCCAAATGAAGGCCCTTACTGGTGCTGACTGCAGCCCCATAACCATCAGATGGCATCTGAGACTGAAGGGCTTCAAAAACAAAAAACATCTTCAAAGACCTCGTCTCCTTGAACGCCACAGAACTGCTCGTTTGGACTTTGCTAGAGAGCACCAAACATGGGACATTCAAAGGTGGAAGAAAGTTTTATTCTCTGATGAGAAAAAATTTAACCTTGATGGTTCTGATGGTTTCCAACGTTACTGGCATGACAAGCAGATCCCACCTGAGATGTTTTCTACGCGCCACAGTGGAGGGGGCGCCATAATGGTCTGGGGTGCTTTTTTCTTCAGTGGAACAATGGAGCTTCAGGAAGTGCAGGGGGGTCAAACGGCCACTGGCTATGTCCAGATGTTGCAGAGAGCATTCGTCATGACTGAGGGCCCTCGTCTGTGTGGTAACACAGTGCACAGGAGACAAAAAGCAGACTGCAAATGTATCTGGAGCGAGCCATCCACCATGCATGGTCACATCTTGCTCTTCCAGGACGCTGGCACATGGCTCCGCAGTGTGGGCTTTTTTTAATGTCTCAGCTGTTGACAATAGCGTTGCCATCTGCAGCCTGTGCTGTCAACCCATAAGTCGCGGTAAGCCCAACACTCACCTACGGATGACCGCCTTAAGAAGGCACCTGGCCTCCCATAACTGAGCCCAGAGGGAGCAACGCCGTCAGAACCCACAAAGCCACACTCCGGGCGCTCCACGTCCTGCCTCTTCTCCTTTTCCTCCCATTTGTTCTCCACTCCACATTCGACTGTGCTGTTGTTGCGTTCATCTGGCACAAGGCAGGCTTCCGTGGTCCAAATGTTCGAGCGTAAAAAAATGATAACGTTGGATAATCCTCTTGCCCAACGACTGACTGTTAACTTGTCGTAACTGCTAGCCCGCCAACTACTGCCATATAAATTGGTGTACTTGGAAAACTTTAGAAAATTTGTGGCCATTGGCACACCGCAATGGAAGGTCCCCGGAAGGAAATATTTTTTTCCCAGATAGGCATCCCTGAACTATATGGCCACGTTTAGTGTCAAGTTAAAAGGAACATGTCATCAACGTTATGCTGACTAGAGATGAGCGAACCTCTGTTTTAAGTTCGGCGTCTAAAGTTCGGGTTTGGATTAGCGGAGAATCCCGATCTGGAACCAGATATGGATTCCGACTTCCGTTGTGGTCCGTGGTAGCGGAATCAATAATGGCCGATTATTGATTCCGCTACCACGGACCACAACGGAAGTCGGAATCCATATCCGGTTCCAGATCGGGATTCTCCGCTAATCCAAACCCGAACTTTAGACGCCGAACTTAAAACAGAAGTTCGCTCATCTCTAATGCTGACCTCACTGAGGGCAGTATAAAATAGTGACAGAAATGCTGATTTCGGTGTGTCACTAATGAGCTAGAAGTAAGTGGTTGCTGAGAACCAGCATCATAATCATTGCAGCCAAGGCCTCAAAAAGAATCAAATCTACCTGAGAAGAGTCAGGGTTATTCATAATCTCCTGTTTCCGCCCATCTGCTGGCAGTTCTCTCCTAGAGAGAAAGGGAGAAAACTCGGTATTAGACTGTCAGTCATCAGCAGGTGGGCAGGGAGAGCAGGAATCTACGAATAACCATGACTCTTCTCAGGTGGCCATGAGTCTTTTCCAGGCCCAGTCTGCAATGATTGTAATGTTGGTTCTTGGCAACCGCTTACTTTTAATTTTAAATGACAGACCGCTGAAATACACTCACCTGTCTCTACTTTATTCTGCCATTAGTATAGGCAGCATAAAGTTGATGACAGGTTCCCTTTAATATATCTCTCGCACACAGTGTCGGTGCCAAGATACATCTGACCACAGACAAGTGGTCTAGCAAACACTGGCAGGGAAGGTACATAACTTTTACTGCCCACTGGGTGAACCTTCCGACGGCAATCAAGCATGTAACCCGTGGCACTAGTGTGGATTTGGTGTTACCGCCACGGATTGCATGCAGGCCGGCTTCTTCTTCTCCTCCTCCTACTCCATCCTCCGTCTCCTCCTCGACTGACTCCTCCTTTTCCACTGCTTTTGCCTCTTCCACTGCACCCCCCAAGCTCCCCAGAACTTATTTGACGTCCCAGGTGAGACGTTGCCATGCTGTGCTGCGGGTGTTGTGCCTGGAAGCCAAGAGCCAGACAGGTCCTGCACTGCTTTCAGCTCTGTGGTCACAGGCCGATCAGTGGCTAAACCCGCTCAATTTAACAGTTGGTAAAGTAGTGTGCGACAACGGTGCCAATCTGCTGAGCGCACTGAAACTGGGCAAAATGACACACGTGCCGTGCATGGCACACTGTCATGGTCTTACCTTCGTTTGACATGTGCTGGCGGCCATCTTGGTTTCTGGGTTTCTGTAGCCTCCCACCCTGCGGCTTCTCCTTCCCACTGGGAGGAGCTGGATGCCTAGCTCATATATATAGAAGGTCTGTGGCTTCAGTTCCTTGCTTGGTCCTCCTGTGTTCACATGCTTCTAAGACTGCTGCTGTTTCTGGTTCCTGATCCTGGCCTCGTCTGACTACCCCGTTGGTTCCTGATCCTGGCTTCGTCTGACTACCCCGTTGGTTCCTGATCCTGGCTTCGTCTGACTACCCCGTTGGTTCCTGATCCTGGCTTCGTCTGACCACCCTCCTGGTTCCTGACCTCTGTCTACGCAAGACCCTGCTTCGGTTTAGCCATCCGTTTGGACTTTTGCTACGGCTTGATTTCCAATAAAGCCTTCTTATTTCCACTCATCTCTGTTGTACGTCTGGTTCATGGTTCCATGACATTAGGACCAAGCCATGAATTCTGACGGTAAAGGGCCATCCTCGCTAACTACGCTGGTTGCCAGACTTGATCAGCAGGATCACCTGTTGGGTCGGTTCGCTGTGGCGTTGCAAACCCTGCTTGAACGCACGGCTCATTTCGCTTCCGTTGCCGATGGGTCGGTTGTTGCTCCTGGGCCCGCTCCTACTGCCGCCCCGGTTGTTGCGCCAGAGTCTACCCCGACACCTGTTGCTGCGCCTGCGGTGTCTCGGGGTATGACCGGTTCTGCCCCCCTTCCACAGCGCTTTGGGGGAGAGCCAACTCAGTGCCAAGGTTTCCTTAACCAGGTGGGCATTTATTTCGAGTTGCTGCCACATGCCTTTCCTACTGAGAGATCAAAGGTGGGCTTCTTGATCTCGCTGCTCTCGGACAAGGCCTTGGCCTGGGCCAGCCCTTTATGGGAGAACAACAATCCGGTGGTTGCCGGGTTTTCCGGTTTTGTTGCTTCTCTTCGGAAGGTATTCGATGTGCCGGCTCGTGCTGCCTCTGCTGCGAAGCTCCTTATGTCCATCAGACAGGGTTCACGATCCGTAGCTGAATACGCCATTGAGTTTCGTACCCTGGCAGCAGAGGTGGGCTGGAATAATGAGGCTCTGGTCGCTGCTTTCTCTCATGGTCTCTCGGATGCCTTGAAGGATGAGGTTGCAGCTAAGGACCTACCAGTGGAGCTCGAGTCCCTTATTTCTTTCCTGATTTTGATTGACACCAGACTCAGGGAGAGACCTTCCTTTAAGGAGAGCCTGCGGAGGTCTCCTAACAGATTGGCGCCTACGTTTGCTGTCCCACCCGTGCCTCCCTCTCCTCCCACGCCTCCTGGGGATGACTTGTCTGGGGGTGAACCCATGCAGCAGGGGTTTGCTCGCCTGTCCGAGGGGGAGAGGGCACTCCGGAGACGCGAGGGCCGATGCATGTACTGTGGTCTCGGTGGGCATTTTCGGTTGGCATGTCCGAACCGTCCGGGAGAACGCTCGTACCTGAGGTCCTGTCGGGGGCAGATCTTGGGTGGAGTCTCCTCGTCCCCGGTTTCCCGTGTTGACAAACCACTGATCACGGTTGTCCTCTCCTGGGTCGGGGGCTCGGTGACGACCCAGGCGTTGGTGGACTCTGGGGCTGGTGGTTTGTTCATTGATAGAGTGTTCGTTGCCGCCAATTCCATTCCTCTGCAGCCTCGAGGTTCCCCACTGGCTCTTGAGGCGATAGACGGCAGACCCCTTCTGCCGCCACACGTGACTCATGAGACCCTTCCAGTGGGGATAGCCATTGGTGCCGTTCACAGAGAGTCGGTCTGTCTCCAGGTTATTTCGTCTCCACACTACTCGGTGGTCTTGGGGTACCCCTGGCTCCAGAAGCATAATCCGACTTTCGATTGGAGATCGGTCGAGATCCTCTCGTGGTCACCGCAGTGTGGGGTTAGTTGCATCCATGGGCCTGTCAAGTTGCTGTGTACTTCCTCGGACTCTCTGTTGCCTCCTGAATACGAAGAGTACCGGGATGTATTCGATAAGGTGCGCGCGGTTGCCCTACCTCCGCACCGCCCATACGATTGTGCCATAGAGTTACAATCCGGTGCCGTTCCTCCTCGTGGCAAAGTCTATCCACTGTCGGTAGCGGAGAATGAGGCCATGGAGGAGTACGTGAGGGAGGCGCTTTCACGCGGACACATTCGCAAATCCTCGTCCCCGGCAGGGGCTGGATTTTTCTTTGTGAAAAAGAAGGGCGGTGAGTTGAGGCCTTGCATCGATTACAGGGGTCTCAATCGCATCACGATCAAGAACGCTTACCCGATACCCTTGATTTCCGAGCTGTTCGATCGCCTCAAAGGGGCCACGGTCTTTACCAAACTCGACCTGAGGGCGGCATATAACCTGGTAAGGATCAAGGCGGGCGATGAGTGGAAGACCGTGTTTAACACCAGGACCGGTCATTATGAATCCTTGGTTATGCCCTTTGGGTTGTGCAATGCGCCCGCAGTCTTCCAGGAATTCATCAACGATGTTTTCCGTGACCTGTTGCAGCAGTGTGTGGTGGTCTATTTGGATGACATCTTGGTATATTCTGAATCCATGGAGGCCCACATTATGGATGTCAGACGAGTGTTGCAACGGTTACGAGAGAACAGGCTGTTCGGTAAGCTTGAGAAATGCGAATTTCACCGTTCCCAGGTAACCTTCTTAGGTTACATAATTTCCGCTGAGGGGTTCTCCATGGATCCTGAGAAGGTTTCGGCTGTCTTACAGTGGCCCCAGCCCAGTGGTCTCCGTGCCCTGCAGCGCTTTTTGGGCTTCGCCAATTATTATCGGAAGTTCATCAGGGACTTTTCCATGCTAGCCAAGCCTCTCACGGATCTGACCAGGAAGGGCAGTAATTTCCAGGTCTGGCCGCTCGAGGCCATCCGAGCTTTTGAGGCTCTAAAGTCCGCCTTTGTGTCGGCTCCGATTCTGTCGCATCCCAACCCTGGGTTGCCCTTTGTCCTCGAGGTGGACGCGTCTGAGACGGGAGTAGGCGCCCTTCTGTCTCAGCGTAGAACACCAGAGGGTCCTCTGCTTCCCTGTGGGTTTTACTCCCGGAAACTGTCTTCCGCGGAGTGCAACTATCAGATTGGTGACAGGGAGTTATTGGCCATCGTGCAGGCCCTTAAAGAATGGAGGCACTTGCTCGAGGGCTCGGTGGTTCCGGTTCTCATCCTGACGGACCACAAGAATCTGACCTACCTTTCTGAGGCCAA
Source organism: Bufo gargarizans (assembly GCF_014858855.1). Lineage (NCBI taxonomy): Eukaryota > Metazoa > Chordata > Amphibia > Anura > Bufonidae > Bufo > Bufo gargarizans. Next base: position 218,946,579 of record NC_058082.1, on the reverse strand, counting down.
GAGATTGACACCACGTCAGGCCAGATGGGCTCTGTTCTTGTCACGTTTTAATTACGTGGTCTCCTACCTACCCGGTTCCAAGAACATCAGAGCGGATGCCTTATCACGGCAGTACTCCGAGCTGTCCGGGGAGGAGTCGATTCCGACTTCGGTCATACCTCCGAATCAGATCCTGGCCGCCATTCGCACCAGCCTGACCTCTCCCCTGGGTGAGCAGATTTTGGCGGCTCAATCTGGTGCTCCCTCTGGGAGACCCAACGGCAGGTGTTTTGTGCCTGAGGAGTTGCGCACTCGGTTGTTGCGGACCTACCATAACTCCAAGGCCGCGGGGCATCCTGGAAAGAACCAGCTGTCCTGGGCTGTTTCACGTCTGTTCTGGTGGCCTTCTCTACGTTCCGACATCGCCGCATATGTAGCGGCATGCTCCGTTTGTGCCCAGAGTAAGTCCCCTCGGCACCTTCCGCTGGGCCTTTTGCAACCCATAGCCACCGGGGAGCGCCCATGGTCACACCTGGGGATAGATTTCATTGTGGACCTCCCTGCATCCCGAGGCCATACGGTCATTCTCATGATTGTGGACCGGTTTTCCAAAATGTGCCACTGTGTTCCTCTCAAGAAGTTACCCTCTGCACAAGAGTTGGCCACGATTTTCGCCAGGGAGGTCTTCCGGTTGCACGGTTTGCCCAAGGAGATTGTGTCGGATCGGGGGAGTCAGTTTGTGTCCAGGTTCTGGCGCGCCTTTTGCTCCCAGTTGGGGATTCATCTCTCTTTCTCCTCGGCCTACCACCCTCAGTCCAATGGGGCCGCAGAACGATCTAATCAGGCCTTGGAGCAATTCCTTCGTTGCTATGTCTCCGATCACCAAGACAATTGGGTTGACCTCCTGCCTTGGGCTGAGTTTGCCAGGAACACGGCGGTGAACTCTTCCTCTGGGACGTCTCCCTTCATGGCCAATTATGGGTTCCAACCTGCCGTGTTACCGGAGGTATTCTCTCCCCAGGATACTCCGGCTGTGGAGGATCACCTTTCCGTCCTACGTGCTTCTTGGGTACAGATCCAGAGGTCCCTTGAGGTCTCTGCGCAGCGCCAGAGACTCCAAGCTGATCGCAGACGAGCGCCCGCTCCTTCCTACCAGGTCGGAGACCGTGTATGGTTGTCCACCCGCAACCTCAACCTTCGAGTGCCCACTCCCAAGCTGGCGCCTCGCTTTGTTGGTCCCTTCCGAGTGCTTCGCAGGGTAAACCCGGTAGCCTATGCCCTTGCGCTTCCTCCTGGCATGCGGATCTCCAACGTGTTTCATGTCTCCCTGTTGAAGCCGTTGGTGTGTAATCGTTTCACTTCCTCGGTTCCTCGGCCCCGTCCGGTCCAAGTGGGCAATCATGAGGAATATGAGGTGAGCAATATCCTGGACTCACGCCTGGTCCGCGGTCGGTTGCAGTTTTTGGTCCATTGGCGTGGTTATGGTCCAGAGGAGCGTTCCTGGGTTCCCTCCGCAGATGTCCATGCTCCTGCTTTGCTCCGAGCCTTCCACGCACGCTTCCCTCAGAAACCGTTCCTTACTCCGCGGAGGAGGGGCCCTTGAGGGGGAGGTACTGTCATGGTCTTACCTTCGTTTGACATGTGCTGGCGGCCATCTTGGTTTCTGGGTTTCTGTAGCCTCCCACCCTGCGGCTTCTCCTTCCCACTGGGAGGAGCTGGATGCCTAGCTCATATATATAGAAGGTCTGTGGCTTCAGTTCCTTGCTTGGTCCTCCTGTGTTCACATGCTTCTAAGACTGCTGCTGCTTCTGGTTCCTGATCCTGGCCTCGTCTGACTACCCCGTTGGTTCCTGATCCTGGCTTCGTCTGACTACCCCGTTGGTTCCTGATCCTGGCTTCGTCTGACTACCCCGTTGGTTCCTGATCCTGGCTTCGTCTGACCACCCTCCTGGTTCCTGACCTCTGTCTACGCAAGACCCTGCTTCGGTTTAGCCATCCGTTTGGACTTTTGCTACGGCTTGATTTCCAATAAAGCCTTCTTATTTCCACTCATCTCTGTTGTACGTCTGGTTCATGGTTCCATGACACACACGTCCTGAACTTAGTCGTGCAGAGATTCGTTGCCAAATACCCTGTGGTCCAGGATGTCTTGTGGCAGGCCAGGAAAATCTCTTGCCATTTTAGAAGATCTTACACGGCCATGACTCACGTTGCTTACGTTCAGCGGCGACACCACTTGCCCGTCAAACATCTGATATTTCACTGCCCGACGCGCTGGAACTCCACCTTGTATATGTTTGATAGGCTGCTCCAGCAGCAACGTGCCGTTAACGACTACCTGTACGAACTTTGCGGCAGGACAGGTTCTGGGGAATTCTTTTTTTTTTTTAACATGCCAGTGGCTGCTCATGCGCGACACATGCAGACTTCTGCGGCCATTTGATGAGATCACCAAACTAATCAGTCGCAGCCAGGGTACCATCAGTGACATCGTACCTTACGCCTTCTTTCTGGAGCGTGCATTGCGTCGTGTCATTGATCAAGCCATCGAGGAGCAGGAGCTGGAAGATGAGGAAGTCGCAATGCTGAATGAATTCCAAGGGGGTCTACTCCATCTGAGACAAGTCAGCAGGAGTCTGAAGAGGAGTCAGAGGAGGATGGTGACTGGGGGGAGGAGGAGCAAGAAGAGCAGACTCTAAACTTTTCGGGGATCCCTGGTGTTGTCCGTGGCTGGGGGGAGGAGACCGAGGATGACATGACATTGTCCTGGGCGCTTCCAATTTAGCGCAAATGGGGGCATTCATGCTCCAGTGTTTGAAAAGAGACCCTGTATAAAAAGCATAAAGGTCAAGCACCTGTACTGGGTGGCAACGTACTTAGACCCCCAGTACAAACACAAAATGGCAGACATGTTACCAGCATCACAGAGGGCTGTCAGAATGCAGCATTTCCAGGCCTTGCTGTGAGAGATGCTGCATTCTGCTGTTGCGGGCAATGGCAGAGGAATTTCCACCCACAGCGAAACAGGTGCGGGTACCAATCCTACCGTGCCTGCAAGAAGAGGGCGGTTTAAAGATGTGCTGGTCACTTCAGATATGAGCTCATTCATGCAGCCAACCCATCGACAGCTGCCCTCCGGATCCAGCCTCAGGGAACCCCTAGACCGACAGGTGTCGGACTACATTTGGTTAACGATTGATGTGTACGCTCTGAGAAGCGAGGAACCCCTTGACTACTAAGTGTTCAGGCTTGACCTGTGGCCAGAGCTGGCACAATTTGCCATGGAACTCTTGGCTTGCCCCTCGTCGAGTGTCCTGCCCAAAAGGATGTTCAGCGCAGCAGGGGGGATCGTGACCGATAAGCGCACTCGCCTAGCTCACGACAGTTTAGACAACCTCACATTTTAAAAAATGAATGAGGCATGGATCTCAGAGTAATTCAACACCTGTGATGACCACGTTTAATTGAATTTCCTCATGCCAGCCCATACATATCCACCACCACACAGAACAAAGAATGGTCTTTGCCTTATGTACATACAGCGGCATAAAAGGCCTTTTTATGTCAGGTGAATGCCTAATTTTTGGGGCCTGTACTGGCTGACAGTTACATATTTATCCTGTGGCCGCCTAATGTACCTCCAGTCACAGAATCCAAAGTTCTTTGCTGTCAGGTGAATGCCTATTGCCTAATTTTTGGGGCCTGTACTGGCCAACAGTTACATATTTATCCTGTGACCGTCTAATGTACCTCCAGCCACAGAATCCAAAGTTCTTTGCTGTCAGGTGAATGCCTATTGCCTAATTTTTGGGGCCTGTACTGGCCAACAGTTACATATTTATCCTGTGACCGTCTAATGTACCTCCAGCCACAGAATCCAAAGTTCTTTGCTGTCAGGTGAATGCCTATTGGCTATTTTTTAGGGCCTGTACTGGCCAACAGTTACATTTTTTATCTCTAGCCACATAATCACCTCCCTGTCCCACTCCTCTCCCTCTCATTATGGTGGCGTATGAACCGCATTCACCATATGGACCTTCTAATGTCACAGGGTCATGTGACTGTGCCCCCCACACCGTACTGTGCCCCTCATCCCGTACTGTGACCCCTTATACCCTGCATTGTGCCCTCTTACTACACCCTGTGCAGTTCCCCTAGTCATTCCCTGTACTGTGCCCGCTTATACCCTTTTATTTGGTCACGGAATGTCGGTATTATCCGGTCAATGTATGGCGGTGGTATCCAATAACTGGATGGCCATAACTGTAACCCTTTCCCTGCCCACGCCATCCTTTTTTAGATCTGGCATGAGGAGGAAAAATATGCAGATTGCGGTGCTAAGGACCTTTGCGCCACAATCTGTGTCAGAAATACGCCTAACATAGATGTATTTCTATATAATAAATGACCACCTAATTGTATTATTATTCGGGAGTAGGGCTAATATCTTTATATTATATAGATTCTAGTGTATTATACTGTGCCCTGTATTTCCCAGTAGAAAATGATCCTTGGGAAACACAGTCCTCATCCCTGACCACCAGGACCAGGTAGCGCTCTGTCAGTACATGGTGGCCTCCCCTCTCCGCCACGCTGCTCCGCTGTGTACTGGTGCTTATTCTGACACTAGGGCTGGGTTCACATCCTATTTTTGCCATCCATTTAATGCATACCAAAAATGTATGCGTTAACAGATGCCTTAGACTGATGCTGTACAGTGGCGTCCGTTCACCATACAGTTCCATAGTAGAAAAAAAATTAACATTAACGTATGCATTTTTTGAATGGACTCTGCAGGATACAAAAACGCGGAGTGCTGCACATTTGTATATATCAAACCGATAGGAAATACAATTGTTCTAGGCTCCAGCAGGGCATATCTTTGAGGGTTACCCTCTAAGAAGCATAAAAATGGCCCCTGATTAATATACATATTTTTTGTGGGAATTTTTGCCAATGATCCCCCTCTGGTATGTCACTGTCCATGTTGTGGGACTATTTGTGCACTCATAGTTTGTATTTGGTGGCTGCAAATATGACCTGAAGGTTTTTCAAGTTCGCCTGCTATTAAAGTCAATGGGCGCGTTGCGAACTCGCGGTTCGCAAACATTTGATTGCAAACACGCGTTTATGAATCGTCTCGGCCGATGTTCGTCCATTACTACAGGAGATATCCCGCAGATAATGTCAATGCTGTCACCAGCGGCTAATAAAAAATTCCAGGGAATGTCACAGGTATTTGGGATGAGGAAACGTTATACAGGAGAGGTACCACCGGTAATGTCACTGTCCGCAGCGTCTACGAAAAAAGTACACTGGATGTCATAGATCAATTTTTTCAGCGCACAAGTTACACTGGTAATGTCACTGTCAGAAGCCGACAGTCTATTGAAAAAGTACACTGTATGTCACAGATATTTTGGGGATGCGCACACGTTACACTGGAGATGTGGCACAGCTAATGTCACTGTCAGAAGCCGACAGTCTATTGAAAAAGTACACTGTATGTCACAGATATTTTGGGGATGCGCACACGTTACACTGGAGATGTGGCACAGATAATGTCACTGTCAGAAGCGGACACTGTCTACGGAAAAAGTACACTGTATGTCACAGATACATTTTTTCAACGCACACGTTACACTGCAAATGTGGCCAGGGGCGTAACTATAGGGGAAGCAGGGGAAGCGGCTGCTTTGGGGCCCTGACCCCCAAGGGGCCCATCCAGGAGGAGGAGGACTAAAAGATTTTGTCAGGGCCCCCTCAACAGTATTACACAATTAAATGATATACAGTGACAGTATAGGCAGTGTACAAAATAGATGGAACAGCTGCCAGGCCTGGTCTGAGAGAGCGATCTTTACTAGCCACAGGAATGGGGGCGGCATGAAAGGAAGGGGTTGTGAAAAAATTACTGGGAGAGGGGGGCCCCCATTCAAAATTATGCTGTGGGGCCCAGTAATTTCTAGTTGCGCCACTGGCAGGGCGTTAACTTAGCACTGAGAGGAGGGTAAAAGATATACAGAGGGCACAGGACTATTGCTGTTAGGTTGGGTTCACAAGAGCGTTATCACACTCTGGTCTTCTGCTTTCACTGGAGCAGAAGGACAAATATAATGGAAGTGCTAAATTGAGCACAAATCTTAAAGTAAAAGAAAGGAGCAGGCGCCATTAACTATAACGGCGTCTGCTCAGGATGCTGCTTCTTTACCAGACACAAAAAAAATCCAGCATGCAGGACTTTTTTGTCTGGTCTTTTTGACAGAATCTGTGACAGAGGACCCGACAACGCAGATGTGCATAGATAGTATCAGATCAAAGTCTAGCATCAGATGCATATTTAGCACACAAATGCAGAGCTAGAACTACATAATTACAACGCTGAAACTAAGCACAGAATGTAGATACAGCACTAGAACAAAGCTCATAACACAAATACTACACCATAACCAAGTTCAATACATAAATGCAGCACCAGAATTAAGCCTATAAGTCAAATACAGTGCCAGAACCAAGCTCACTACAGAAATACAGCACCAAAATTAAAAATATCTTTAAAGTCATCAATATGTGATCTGCAGGAGTCTTACTTCCAGAATCTCAGCCTCGTCCTCATCTTTTGATATCATATCCATTGGTCACATGGCCTTTTTGTAGCTCAATCCCATTACAGTACAAAAATATCCACTTATGTGTGCCAATACAAAAAATGCGGCACAAAGTATATGAACTGTGATGTCACACGCAAGAATAAAGCACATATGCTGTCACAGAGCAAAAATATGCAAAAAGTAAAGCTTAACAAAAGAGATATTGCAAACAGCAGAAGTAACCATGAGGCTCCATTGAAACACTGAAAGAGCATTCACACGACCGTATTTTCGGTCCACATCGGATCAGCATTTTTTGCGGATCAGATGGGGACCCATTCATTACAGTGGGCCCTGCAAAAAAATTAAATGAAAATAGAGCATGTCCTATTCTTATCCGTTTAGCAGACAGGAATAAGCATTTCTAACAAAGGGCAAGACGTGCTGATCCACAAATGCGGAATGCACAAGGCTGGTATTCATGTTTTGCGGATCTACAAATTGAGGTCTGCAAAATGGATACGGGCGTGCGAATGCTACCTTAGAATAGGTCATATTCAATTATCCATGTATATGTTTTTACTAGAGATGAGTGAAGTTTTCAAAAATGTGATTCGGATGCTTCGCCGAATTTTTCCAACAAATTCAATTTGAATTAATTAGTGATTAAGCACGTTAAAAATCAGCTATTTGCCGGCTGCAGGGTGCATATATATGGGTGTACATCACTGTGCATTGCAGAAACATTCATAGCTAGTCCGCTGTGGTAGTGAAACTATTATTGTGCATTCGTATGGCAGGCAGTTGACAGGCGTCACTCTTAGAATCAGCCTTACATGTCAAGGACTTAACCTACAGTGGCCCAAGATTCTACTATAGGGTGAAAGAGCCCTATCTTTTTACACCGTCTGCTGATTATATATAGATTGCTAGAGAACCAGTTCTGTTACACGCTGATACAAATATGGCCCCCATGACAGAGTGGACAGGGTGTCAGCAGTAAGTTTGTGTTGACGTCACTGTTTATTTTTCCAGCATTTGGTCAGTAATTGATCAGTATTGCTAAGGCCAAAAGAAAACAGGAGTGGGTCCAAAACAGAGATGACTTGTGATTGGAATATTTGCATGTCTTCTGTGTTTTGTACCCACTCCTGCTTTTAGCTTCCAAATCATGAGCAAATCCTGATGCAAAATACTGACCGTGTGATAGAGGCCTTATGGATGCTCCAAATACAGAATCTGTTGTGTTTTTCATTTTTCAGTTCTTCTGACAGATCAGAAGTGTAAAATCATTTTTTTTTTATATCTCTTTATATTTTTTCCAAAAAGATGTCATTTATAATGCCCATAAAATGACAACCACTGCTTACATGCCCTTTACTTATATAGAAAAATCTATCCTTGCCATTACCACGCTCTTCATGTCACTTCCAGAGATTGGTCTGGTCACCACCAAGAAGTTTCCCATGCTCTATTATCTAATATTAGTTATAATAAGTTGCCTACAATGAATGATAAAGAGACACAGACACATTGTTTGCTACCTCATCTGGTGACTTTTATTTATTAAAAGGGCAGAAATTTTGGAATGGCCCTGTTGATGGAAAACCCCTAACTCACAAAGAGTCGTCCTTCAACACTCAGGAGAGGAAAAACCCCCAGTGGAGGAAACCTCTAGGGAGCCATGGCTGAAGGACTGCCCCTCCCCTGGGCAAAGGGGTAAAAAGTCAACATTTTATGTGAAGTAGCTCTAGACAATCAGGTAAATGCCATGTCCAGAATTGAGAACAGAGACCGAGCCCGGAATCTGTCTCCTGATGCAGCAGATTAAATATACATCTGACTGCGGAAAGTCCGGTAAGTGTCATATCCAGTAGCGAGAACAGAGACCAAGCCTGGAATCTGTCTCTTGATGCAGCAGATAAAATATATATCTAACTGCGGAAAGTCCGGTAATTGCCATGTCCAGTGGTGAGAACAGAGACCAAGCCTGGAATCTGTCTCTTGATGCAGCAGATAAAATATATATCTGACTGCGGAAAGTTCAGTAAATGCCATGTCCAGTGGTGAGAACAGAGACCAAGCCTGGAATCTGTCTCTTGATGCAGCAGATAAAATATATATCTAACTGCGGAAAGTCCGGTAAATGCCATGTTCGGTATTCAATCCAGCAATGTCCAGATGGTTTTAGTTGTCTTCCTGGCACTCCGTCCCTGGTTTTTAACCTTAGATTTTATTGGGGGTTTTCAGGGTCCTGGGTCTTTTTCCTCAGAACGATGGAGATGCCTTCTCGTGACAACTCTAATGACAAACACTGAGAATAAAAGAAAAGGGAAATTTATCATAAAAGTCTTTCTTCAATATGTTATCATTAAACAGCTTACTGGGTGCATGAGACCTTCATGTATAATCTACTCGCCTGGAAATCTGTATAATTCATGACAGGGTAAACTGTCAAGCCAAAGAATCCCGTCCACTCACCCACCAGGCCTGTTATAGAGAAGATCTGCAGAAGAGAATGGGATGGAATAGAAGATATTAGTGCCCAGCAGTACTCACCAGTGGTTCTGGTATGGAGTTGGGTGGGAGGATCACATATCCACCAAGAGTTTCTATATCACTATTACATAGGACACATGTGGTTACTTAAGATGGCAAATAGAGACATAAACTCACCTCTTTACAGCTATCAGTGGTACATAGAAGGAAGAAGCTGCCCAAACCTACAGCAACTGGAAGGAGATGTTAAGGAGAAGTAACAAAAGTCTATTAATATTGTGTTTTCTATACTGTCATGTCTCATCTATGCTGCAATGAAGTCACTGGAAGCAGATAATCACCAGTGTATCCAGCACACAACATTAAGATGTATATTGTTATCCACTTGGAAGGTCTTCGGGAAATCAATATAGATATACTAAGGCCAAAACGCCCACAAAACTACCGCTTAGGACCAACCAAAATGTTATTAAAATGTAACTTGTATTTCTTAATAACTTAAAATGCAAATATATCTACACAAATAATTGTACCAGCCGGCTATAAAAGGATACAGATTATCAGTGCCACAATGGTCACCAAGGTTGATGCCAGTCTAATGTGGCACATGCAACGACTGCTGAGGGATCTCTTGTACAGGCATATAGATTGACACAGGTTGTATATGGCAAAAGTGAAAAATGCCACTCCTGCGCTGATCCTGTGGACGAGGGGATTGGTCTTCATCTAGAATGTAGAGAGAGAGATATAAATGTCGCAATGAGCTCGTTATGGAGATCTTAGAATGCAGAAGAGCAGAGTCCACAGGTGGAGTGCAATTACACAGGGGCAGTAATACCTAAGGATAGTTACCAGGGGGTATCATGGTAATGTATGCTTCATATGGCACTATGCCACTGAGCATCAGACACTATGGGGGAGATTTACTAATAGTGTCCCAATTTACACTAAGAATATGAATTACTGTCTTGTTATTAGACAAATTTACTATTCTGGTGTATAGACCCAGATTCAGGACAGAAATGTGTCTTATACTTTATAATTTTACTTAAAAAATTTGTCAAGAATTTGGTGCGTTTTGTCGCACATGAAGATGCATTTAGGCCGCACGCCTTTCCTTTAGGCGACACTCCTCCTTATCGCACAAGGCATAAAAAACTTGGCAAATGTGATGCTACACATGGACACCAGTTTTTTGGTGCAAAATGCACATTTTCAAATAGAATTTCCGCCCCTATGTTTTCTATGGAACAAACACTAAATGGGGCCCCAGCCCAGTATATATGTAACACCGGGCCCAAGCATTGACCCCTCTACATGTAATTGTTCTGATTTCTCTGTGTATTTATACTTTATCTAAAATCTAACTAACCGAAAATGCGCCGGTCAAGGCTGTCCCAATACATGCCAGCCATCCCATGGCATAGAGGATTCTCTGGACGATGATATGTCGCTTCTCTGATGGCTCCGAATGAATGATCATGAACCTGTATTTGATGGAAGCGATGCCAGCTCCTGAAATAGACAATATATGTTATCAGTCAGAGATTTCCATAGGTCATTTCTATAAACCCTTGCAATAACCTTCAGGAGTCAATGATGATTACAATCTCTAGTGATGGCCACCGCTCAGTGCTGGATAGTGTTCATAGATCTGGAGTCACTGAGATCTTCATCATGTAGTCTCCCTATAGGAAGCTGCATCCACTTACCTACAATGGATATAACCATGAAGACGACTGTGAAGACCACCGATTCGGGGAACTCTTCTCCCGTGTTACTGTGAAATAAAGCAAAATATTGGAAGTTACTAGGACATGAGTCGGAAATATCTCATCAAGAGCAGAGGAGAATTTATGCACTTTTACCTGCCCTGCTATATATCTATTACTTCCCCAGTACACCCAGTGATATGGTCCCTGCAGAGAAGCAGAGGAACTGGGTAAAACTCGTTAAGAAATGAATAATTATTACTATCATCACCACCATTATTATTATTATGACATTTATAGTGGACACATTGATGTTCTATATACTTATAGTCATTGTGATATTTTCCACATAAACAATAAGATGGAGCTTATTAATAATCCACTAATAGTAATTCTAATGTAATAATGCCCTCCCAGGAATGATACCGCAGTAATACTAATAATTATACTACACAATCAGGAATCTGGCCCCGTCTGCTCTTACCTGATGTATGGATATTTTGAATGGCCTAAGATGACAGTAATGGTGGTCGTGGAACAGAGACCTAATAGCATCCATATGGACAAGAAGATAGGCAAGAATGCCAAACCCTGGATCTCCATGATGCAAAGAAAAGATTTGCTCAGCAAAAGCCAAAGTCAATCTGTCTCTCTGTGTATTCACAGTTAATTTGGCCAAGGTAAAGTCAGCCAGTGGTTTTTCTAGGCTCAGAACTTGGTGATGTCACTAGCTTCTGTGATGTCATCACATATGCTTGAATCTGATTGGTCCTCAGGCTCCTCACTAGTTTCTGTGATGTCATCGATGTTGTGTCATCATCACATATCCCTGAATATGATTGGTCTTCATTATTCTATACTTTATAAATGGCAGAATCTCTTAGTTATACAATGACAGATCACACACTACCATATCACTAGGTGACCAACCCTGCTGCCATATCTGCCCCTCTGCCTCTTCCATTTAGTAAATGAAGGCACCATGAAGGTATCTGGGTTCTGCAGATGGCACTGGGGGTGAAATTGTTACCTGTCTCATCTCCGCTCTCCAGAGGCAGACTGGAAAAAATAAGAAAAGTGGCCCTGTTTTGTAAATGGCTCCAAATTGATGGAAGGCAGGAGAAGTAATACTATATTGTGGCACATTATACCACCCCAACAGGCCATCACAAAATACTGCCAGAAGCACAAAATGCATCCCCAAAAACATCCACTGGCTGGCCCTCTGGGCATCGGTCCACCAGGAAATTTCCGTGTAAGGTCTATGGTCAATCCACCCCTGACGCTCTCCTATCCAAATTACTCCTAATATAAAGCCAGAGATTGAGGTTGTAGGCATTTATTTTTACACTATATGATTTTTTAATGCAAATCCGGCCCTGCCAGTGTTATGCTGCTCCTTTGTCTTCATCACACAAACTGGTAAGTATTACAACAGCAAAATCTCCTCAAAACCATACAGTTGAGGATATAGAGTAATTTAAAACATAACTTTTACTAGTTCTAAAAATAAAAAAAGGCTCAAACGATTAACCATACATTGGTGATAAGGAAAAAAATGTATTCTTACCACCTCTGGCTTGTGTTGCTGATTCTTTCTTTCCAAGTCCAAAGGGGTAGTAATTATCCTGCAAATCTTGCGTCACAAACACAGAGCACCCGCTCCGATAGGGGTGACCTCGTCTGGAACCTGTCCTTCAGTGACCGTATCCCTAAAAAGCCCTCACTATTCCCATGGGGCTGGTGCTCTGTTTTTATGAGGCAGGGACATATAGCCCCTTCCCTACTTACACATATTGTTTTTTAAGGGTAAGATAGTTATTGTCCCTATGTAACAATCAAAGCGTCCCGCCAAGATATTATTTACGGACAGAAAGATCCAGGATTTTCAAGATAATTACTACCCCTTTGGACTTGGAAAGAAAGAATCATCAACACACGCCAGAGGTGGTAAGATTTTATTTTTTTCTTATTACTAATTTATAGTTAATCGTTTGAGCCTCATTTATTTTATTTTTGGAACTAGTAAAAGCTATGTTTCAAATTACTCCATATCCTCATTGGTTCAGTATGCTCCTTAGTCCTCCACTAAGTTTTGAACTCATTTAAGTGGAGCAGAATCATTGACCACCCACCTGTTTTACATGATATTTTTTCACACTTGAAAGTATATCAAAAGGAGAGTGCGGGACATAAGATGTTCAGTAGAAGAATGGTTTCCGGATCAGGATGGAGCCAGCAAATGCCATTTCATATGGAGGTAGGACCAGATTAAGGGTTCCAGAGTACGGAGTACTCCATTTATTTGGGGCCCACTAAAGCAAAGCTTTCCTCCACCACACACTGGGGGACATATGGACTTAAACACTGCTTTAAAATAATTTAGGAGGATTTGTTAACCATACACTACCATATCTGCCAGTATTAATGAAAATTGTGGACACACTCATTTTCCTAAGACTCCACCACCTTCCATGTATGCCCCCACCCCTTTCATGATGTGTCCTTCATTCCCTGTGTGGGGATTTACAAAGCCCTCTGGGAATTCAGGAGGTCTTCCCTTTTTGGGAGCCTCCTGTATGTTTCAGGAGAGTTGCCAACTCTTCTATATACATACTGTAAGGGGTTACACTCTTAGGTAGGGCGGCAATGACAGATTCTCTTGCAGACCGCAGGGTTAAAGTCCAAATGTTGCTTTATTTATCACACTCCGGCAATACAGGCAACCCCAGTTATAATTCACTGAATAAGCTGAAGGTCCAGCACCACAAAACATAAACCCCCCAAAAAAACTGCCCGTCTGGGCTCTGGCTAATGCAGTGAAGTTTCTAACTCACCTATTGAGCAGAGTTCACGCAGAGAACTCGGCTTCTCTAGCCAGCAGGGCAGCCAGCTTCCCAGACTTTCTCCAGGCCTAACTCTCCTAGACTGACAACCTGGACTATGCTTTATTTCCCCTTGACGATCCCAGCTGGCTTCAGCTGGGGATCCCTCAGGGTAGGGGAAAACCTGTCCCGGAATGGGGTGGACTGGGGAGGTCCCTCTACCAATCCTACCTTCTCCCAGTCCAATAAACTTAACAAAACTGTCTCAGCAACCTATACATTGCTGAGACCATTTTAACCTTCTGGATTTTATTTACCTCACCCAGTTGAGGAAGCTGGGTGGGATATACACCCCTTCCAGGACTCTACCATACACTATTCTGTTCACCTTACCACAATACCTACTCACAAACACTCACTAAACGTATAACTTAATTACATCCTTATATGTCCATTATATGAATGGGCAGGGCGCAGGGGCGTAACTATAGGGGAAGCAGGGGAAGCGGCTGCTTTGGGGCCCTGACCCCCAAGGGGCCCATCCAGGATGAGGAGGACTAAAAGATTTTGTCAGGGCCCCCTCAACAGTATTACACAATGAAATGATATACAGTGACAGAATAGACAGTGTACAAAATAGATGGAACAGCTGCCAGGCCTGGTCTGAGAGAGCGATCTTTACTAGCCACAGGAATGGGGCGGCATAAAAGGAAGGGGTTGTGAAAAAATTACTGGGGGAGGGGGGCCCCATTCAAAAATATGCTGTGGGGCCCAGTAATTTCTAGTTACGCCACTGGATGTGGCACTGGTAATCTCACTGTCCGCAGCGGACACCGTCTATTGAAAAAGTACACTGTATGTCACTGATATTTTTTGGATGCGCACTTTTTACACAGGAGATGTGGCGCAGCTAATGTCACTGTCAGAAGCGGACACCGTCTATTGAAAAAGTACACTGGATGTCACAGATAAATGTTTTCAGCGCACACGTTACACTGCAGATGTGGCACTGGTAATGTCACTGTCTGCAGAAGACACCGTCTATTAAAAAAGTACACTGTATGTCACAGATACATTTTTTCAGCGCACACATTACACTGCAGATGTGGCGCAGCTAATGTCACTGTCCGCAGCAGACACCGTCTACCGAAAAAGGACACTGGATGTCACAGATATTTTTGGGATGCGTACACTTCACATTTTTTCAGCGCACACTTTACACTGTAGATGTGGCACAGCTAATATCAATGTCCACAGCAGACACTGTCTACCGTAAAAGTACACTGGATGTCACAGATATTTTTGGGATGCGCACACTTTACACTGGAGATGTGGCGCAGCTAATGTCACTGTCCGCAGCGGACACTGTCTCCCGAAATTGTACACTGTATGCCACAGATAAATTTTTCAGCGCACAAGTTACACTGGCAATGTCACTGTCAGAAGCTGACACCGTCAATTGAAAAAGTACACTGTATGTCACAGATATTTTTGGGATGCGCACACTTTACACAGGAGATGTGGCGCAGCTAATCTCGCTGTCCACAGCGAACACCGTCTACGGAAAAAGTACACTGGATGTCGCAGATATTTTTGGGATGCACACACATTACACAGGAGATGTGGCACAGCTAATGTCACTGTCAGAAGCGGACACCGTCTATTGAAAAAGTACACTGAATGTCACAGATAAATGTTTTCAGCGCACACGTTACACTGCAGATGTGGCGCAGCTAATGTCACTGTCAGAAGCGGACACTGTCTACGGAAAAAGTACACTGTATGTCACAGATACATTTTTTCAACGCACACGTTACACTGCAAATGTGGCACTGGTAATCTCACTGTCCGCAGCGGACACCGTCTATTGAAAAAGTACACTGTATGTCACTGATATTTTTTGGATGCGCACTTTTTACACAGGAGATGTGGCGCAGGTAATGTCACTGTCAGAAGCGGACACCGTCTATTGAAAAAGTACACTGTATGTCACAGATAAATGTTTTCAGCGCACACGTTACACTGCAGATGTGGCGCAGCTAATGTCACTGTCCGCAGCAGACACCGTCTACCGAAAAAGGACACTGTCCGCAGCGGACACTGTCTACGGAAAAAGTACACTGGATGTCGCAGATATTTTTGGGATGCGTACACTTTACACTGGAGATGTGGCGCATTTAATGTCACTGTCCGCAGCGGACACTGTCTACGGAAAAAGTACACTGGATGTCACAGATATTTTTGGGATGCGCACACTTCACATTTTTTCAGCGCACACTTTACACTGTAGATGTGGCACAGCTAATGTCACTGTCCGCAGCGGACACTATCTCCCGAAAAAGTACACTGTATGCCACAGATACATTTTTTCAGCTCACAAGTTACACTGGTAATGTCACTGTCAGAAGCTGACACCGCCAATTGAAAAAGTACACTGTATGTTACAGATATTTTTGGGATGCGCACACTTTACACAGGAGATGTGGCGCAGCTAATCTCGCTGTCCACAGCGAACACCGTCTACGGTAAAAGGACACTGGATGTCGCAGATATTTTTGGGATGCGTACACTTTACACTGGAGATGTGGTGCATTTAATGTCACTGTCCGCAGCGAACACCATCTACGGAAAAAGGACACTGGATGTCGCAGATATTTTGGGGATGCACACACTTTACACAGGAGATGTGGCGCAGCTAATGTCACTGTCCGCAGCAGACACCGTCTACGGAAAAAGTACACTGGATGTCACAGATATTTTTTGGATGCGCACACTTTACACAGGAGATGTGGCGCAGCTAATGTCGCTGTCTGCATCGGCCTAACTACTGCACGCTATTTAGCGCAGGATGCGCTAAAAATAGATATTGCTGCCACACAGAACAGTCCTTAAAAGGACTTTTGGGTTTGTAAAGTTTTAGCTATTTAGCGCAGTTTGCGCTAAAAATAGATATTGCTGCTGCAGCACAACAATAGTCCTTCAAAGTACTTTTGGGTCTCTGAAAAAAAATTCTACTAAAATTATTCCTATATCACTCCCTACACTGTCTGTCCCTTCTACAGCACAGCTCTACCTGGCTAAGACTGAGCCGAACACGCGTCATCGGGTTCTATATAGCACCCAATGACGCGATCAGGACAGCCAATCACTGTAATGCTAGTAACCAACATGGCTACGGCATTACAGTGAGGTCAGTACTTACCTGCATGTTTATTGGCTGCGTAGCAGCCAAGAAACGTGCCAGAAGGAGACTTGAGCATTGCGATCGAGCACATGCGGTATTTGCCCGAATACCGCCATGTGCTGAGCATCGAGATGCTCAAGCCGAACTGGTGTTTGGCCATGAATGCTCGATCAACACTAATAATTACTGTAGATGGCAGATAGAATGTATTTTCGCAATACTCCCTCTAGTGGAATTATTGAGGAAGTGTGTGGGACATACTAAAGCTAACCAAATGAGATGAAAAACTATGCAGGACAGAGGAATGTTTTTTTGGCAGATCCATATGGAAACAATAGCCAAATTCCATTAACCTCTTCAGGACTCTGACATTTTTCACCATAAGGACCAGGCCATTTTTAGCAAATCTGACATGTGTCACTTTATGTGGTGATAACTTTAAAATGCTTTTACTTAGCCATTCTGATATTGTTTTCTCGTCAGATATTGTACTTTATGACAGTGGTGAATTTGAATCAAACATTTTTTATTTTATTTTAAAAAATACCAAATTTACAAACAATTTGGAAAAATTAGCAAATTTACAAATTTCTAATTCTCTACTTTCAAAATAGATAGTAATACCTCCAAAAATAGTTATTACTTTACATTACCCATACTGTATGTCTAATTGTTGTTGTAGACATGTTGTAGATATTTGGATCATTTTGAAAATGACATTTTATTTTTTAGGGACATTAGAAGGCTTAGAATTTTAGAAGCAAATCTTAAAATTTTTAATAAAATTTCCAAAACCCAATTTTTTAAGGAGCAGTACAGTTATGAAGTCACTTTGTGGGGCTTACATATTAGAAACCAGCCATAAATCACCCCATTTTAGAAACTACATCCCTCAAGCTATTCAAAACTGATTTTACAAACTTTGTTTACCCTGTAGGGGTCCCACGAGAATTAAAAGAAAATGGAAATGAAATTTCACTTTTTTTAGCAGATTTTTTTTTTTTCCTGCAACACATCAGGGGTTAACAGCCAAACAAAACTCAAAATCTATTCCCCTGATTCTGGAGTTTACAGAAACATCCCATGTGTGCTCAAAAACTGATGTATGGGCGCACAGCAGGCTTCAGAGTCGAAGGAGCACCATATGGCTTTTGGAGAGTGGATTTAACTGGAATGGTAATTGAGAGCTATGTCGCAGATAAAGACACCCTGAGTTGGCCCTACAGTGGAAACCCCCAAAAGTGACCCCATCTTGGAAACTACACCCCTCAAGGAATCTTTCAAGGTGTGTAGTGAGCACTTTGACCTCAAAGTTGCTTCCTAGACTTAGGAAACACTTGGCAGCGAAAATATTTATTTTTATTTTTTTCAAGAAAAAGTTGCTTTACACCCACATTTATCACTTTCCCAAAGGGTAAAAGGACAAAATGCATCCCACATTTTGTTCCCCATTTCCCCCCGAATATGGCAACACCACATATGTGCTAAAAAAATGATGTATGGGAATACAGCAGGGCTCTAGAGTCAAACAGGAAAATATGGATTTTGCTGACCTCATAGGCGTTGCTACAGGGGGGCAATTTCCCCCTCTAGGTTATTCCTTGCCCCCCCACATGCCCCCTGCTTATTCCCCTTAAAAACTCTGGCTGCCGCCACCGCCGCTAGTACAGCCAGGGCCATCTTTAACGCGGGGCAAAAGGGGCAGCTGCCCCGGGCCCATTTTCTCCTGGGGGGCCCAAGGCAGCTGCCTCTTGAGCCCCTCTGGCCAATGGTGACGTGGGGGGTGGCGGCAGTACACAGGGAGATGAGAGCTTCCATTGTGGAAGTGCTCATCTCCACGGTCATCTGTATCGCCGTCCTCAGGACAGCGATACAGATGGAAGTGCTGCGGCACGGCAGGGGAGAGAGAGGCGTGTCCCTTCCCTATTCCTCTGATAGGCTGCAGGCAAGTTTTCGAGGCAATAACGAGGAAGAAAGGAAAACTCTCGAAAGCTTGTCTTTAAGTATTAGGTTAGTAGACTAAAAAGGTATCCCTGCATACCGCAATACTCTCGTATTTTGTAATCTTATTTACAGTATATATACTTTTTATTTATTTATTTATTTCAGTAATATGATTACCGTAAGTGGTGAAAATTATTAGTGCCCCACCCCATTTTTGACTGTGTTATCTTATATCCCCCCCTCCCTTACCCTATATATTGTTCCTAGAGTCGCCACCGGCTGACCTGAATAGGCAGACATGGGTTTTAGGTGCCATGTCGCATTAAAAACATTCCTGAGGTCCCCAGAGATTAAAAACACCAAGAAGTGAACCCATTTTGGAAGGTACACCCCCGTACAAACATTTTAAGGGGTGGAAAGGGAACTTTTGACCTAACAGGTGTTTCATGGAAATGAATATGTAGTGGTTGGTGAAAAGTGGATCTGTAAGCTTATATGGACTAAATCAGAGATATAAGGTGGTAAAACTACAGGGTACATCATGGATGCAATTAAATTAATACTACATGGATGAGTTGTAGATTTTAAAACACTCCTGCATGCACAGACCAGGTTTTTCAGGGCAGGTTTCGCAGTGGTAAATGGTGTCTTTCCTTATCCCCCTTTTGGAACACACCCTGCATCTTTTTTAGGTCCTTCCCTTCCTTGCTGTCTGGGGGACTTGACCTGGAAAATGTTGCCCTGGTACAACACGGGCACCATGACCTGAAGTACTGGGACCCTCCCCGGCCTGGCAGACAAATTAGGGTCTGGATAACCACCTCTTGGAAATGAAGGAAAGTTCCTGTGTGCCCTGCAGAATTAAATAGCATGTACGCATTGCACATTGCCATCTGTACAATGTGTACGGCCAGCTTTTTGTACCACACTTTTGTTTTTCGTGTGACACTCTAGGACAGGGGTGGCCAACCTTACATACACAAAGAGCCTAAAAAAAATGTGTGACTACCAGGAGCCACAGGCTATACATTTACACACAGTTACCGTATTTTTTGCTCTACAAGATGCACCTAGGTTTTAACAAAGAAAAATAAGATTAAAAAATATATTTTTCATCTGATCTGAGGTCTGCTAAAAATATTTTTTTTTATTGTTCATTAGCAGAGAAAAAATAAAAAATATATTTTTCATCAGACCTCACATCAGACTCCTAAATCAGATCCCCAATCCTTATCTGACCTACAATAAGATCACCAAACCTCATCAGACTTCCAAATCAAACCCCCAAAATAAGACCCCCAATGCTTGGATCAGACAACACAAATCAGACTCCCAGTGTCAGACCCTCAGTGCTCAGATCTCCCCCACATGCTCAGACCCCCTCCATGCTCAGATCTGACCCCCCCATGCTCAGACCTTACCAACCCATGCTCAAACAAGACCGCCATGCTCAGATCTGCCCCCCATGCTCAAATCTGAAACCTCATGCTCAGATCTGGACCCCCCATGCTCAGATCAGACCCCCCATTTTCCAGATCAGGACCCCCCCCTATGCTCAGATCAGACCCACATTCTCAGTTCTATAATTTAAAAAAAATCTCTTCCCTCTCCTGATCAGGCACTGGGCTCCTGCTCGGTCGGGCACCTGCAACTCTGCAGGTCTGACATGTTCTCCACTGTTACCAGATGAGCGCAATGTCAGGTCATAGTGCGTGTCTCCACGTACTACGTTCTTACACTGTGTGCATCAGGACGTAGTGGAGAGTGAGCTGGAGCTGCAAAGTAGTAACAGTGCCTCATCAGGAAAAGAGATCCGAGCATGGGGTGTAGAGTGCTTCCTGGCTTCACAGCTAGAGCCTCACGTGAAGAAGCAAAGAGCCGCATGTGGCTCAAGAGCCACAGGTTGTCCACCCTGCTCTAGGGCTTCAGAACTTGATCTGAAAGATCCACCCCTCCCATGTGCCTGTTGTAGTCCAGGATACAAACTGGTTTGGGGGTAGTGGTTGTGAATTGATACCTCGTACAGGAGCACGGGAGCTGGTGTTAGTGTGAATGGTGGTCAGTAAAAGGACATCCCTCTTGTCCTTGTACTTAACCACCAGCATGTTCTCGTGGAGGAGAGCCCTACTTTCACACATTCTCAGTGGTTGCCCTACCAGGGATCTAGAGAGGCCTCTCTGATTTTTGCGAACTGTGCCGCAAGCCACAGTACCTCTGGCAGTTAGGGACATGAATAGGGGTATGCTGATATAATAGTTAGGCCTCATGCACACAGCCGTTGCTTTGGTCTGCATCAGAGCCGCAGTTTTGGCGCCTGGGATGCGGACCCATTCACTTCAATGGGGCCGCAAAAGATGCGGACAACACTCCGTGTGCTGTCCGCATCCGTTACTCCGTTCCGTGGTCCGGAACCTGTCCTATTCTTGTCCGTGTTTTGCGGACAAGAATAGGCAGTTATATTAATGGGTGTCCGTGCTGTTCCGCGGTTTACAGACCGCAAAACACACAACGGCCTTGTGCATAAGGTCTTATCCACATAGAGGTGGTAACCCTTATCCAGCAGTGGGTGCAGTAAGTCCCACACGATCTTCCCACTAAATCCTAGGACGGGGGGGCATTCTGGGGGTTCTATCCGGGAATCTTTCCCTTCGTAAATGCGGAACTTGTGGGTGTACTGGGAACTGCTCTCACAAAGTTTGTAAATCTTTTTGCCATACCTTGCCCGTTTGCTAGGCGGGTACTAATCTAATCCTCCCTTTGAAAAGTAATAGAGACTCATCTACACAGACATTTTTATCTGGGTTGTACACCTCAGCAAACCTGGAGTTAAAGTGGTCAATGACAGGCCTAACCTTGAACAGACGGTCAAATGTCAGGTCGTTTTGGGGTGGGCACTGTGAATTGTCGTTGTAGTGTAGGAATTCCCGAACTGACTAAAATCGCTTCCGTGTTATAGTGTTACTGTAAATTGGAGTCTGGTAGAAAATGTCTGAACTCCAATATTGTCTAACGTTAGTTTTTTTTTTACAACGCCCATATACAGCACGAGTCCCAAAAACTTCATCATCTCTGCTGCACTTACTGGGGTCCAACTTAGGGGTCTAGCGCATGGCAATGTAGGGTTCTGATCAATGAATTGTTGGGCGTATAAATTGGTTAGGACCACCATTACATTTAAAAAATCTTCAGAGAAGAAGATAAAAAAAAAAAAAATGAGTTCAGTGAAGCCCGCACAATCTATCTGTATTCCGGAGCTGCCCACAACATCTGGAATTTGGGTCTGATAATCGTCAGGGTGGGGTCCATAAGGGTTCACTCTGGGGCGGCTGCCTCCGAAGGCTACCCTGGGTTGCCTTCTAGAGGGTCCCTCTTCAGCAGATGATGAGGGGGTAGAGGAGTAGAGGAACGTGGCATCCTCTTCATCCTCACTGGCAGACCCAGTATTGGAGGTAAGATACGCGTATACCTCTTCAGCTGAGTATACTCGTTGGTATGGACGGGCCATTTTTATTTTATTGGGGTGTGACGTGTGAAATGTGTAAACCTTTTTTTATTGTGAGGGGTGTGTTGTGTTTTTACACGTGAAGGGGCTTGTAATGAATTTGAAATATAGAGAAAAGTAGTAGAAAAAAAATATTTGCAGTATGCACACACAAAGATGTTGCGTGCATGCTCAAATCTACACTAACACTACCTACCTAAAAGTGATTTCCATATACAGGTCCTTCTCAAAAAATTAGCATATTGTGATAAAGTTCATTATTTTCTGTAATGTACTGATAAACATTAGACTTTCATATATTTTAGATTCATTACACACCAACTGAAGTAGTTCAAGCCTTTTATTGTTTTAATATTGATGATTTTGGCATACAGCTCATGAAAACCCAAAATTCCTATCTCAAAAAATTAGCATATCATGAAAAGGTTCTCTAAACTAGCTATTAACCTAATCATCTGAATCAACTAATTAACTCTAAACACCTGCAAAAGATTCCTGAGGCTTTTAAAAACTCCCAGCCTGGTTCATTACTCAAAACCGCAATCATGGGTAAGACTGCCGACCTGACTGCTGTCCAGAAGGCCATCATTGACACCCTCAAGCAGGAGGGTAAGACACAGAAAGAAATTTCTGAACGAATAGGCTGTTCCCAGAGTGCTGTATCAAGGCATCTCAGTGGGAAGTCTGTGGGAAGGAAAAAGTGTGGCAGAAAACGCTGCACAACGAGAAGAGGTGACCGGACCCTGAGGAAGATTGTGGAGAAGGACCGATTCCAGACCTTGGGGGACCTGCGGAAGCAGTGGACTGAGTCTGGAGTAGAAACATCTAGAGCCACCGTGTACAGGCGTGTGCAGGAAATGGGCTACAGGTGCCGCATTCCCCAGGTCAAGCCACTTTTGAACCAGAAACAGCGGCAGAAGCGCCTGACCTGGGCTACAGAGAAGCAGCACTGGACTGTTGCATGTCATTCGGAAATCAAGGTGCCAGAATCTGGAGGAAGACTGGGGAGAGGGAAATGCCAAAATGCCTGAAGTCCAGTGTCAAGTACCCACAGTCAGTGATGGTCTGGGGTGCCATGTCAGCTGCTGGTGTTGGTCCACTGTGTTTTATCAAGGGCAGGGTCAATACAGCTAGCTATCAGGAGATTTTGGAGCACTTCATGCTTCCATCTGATGAAAAGCTTTATGGAGATGAAGATGTCATTTTTCAGCACGACCTGGCACCTGCTCACAGTGCCAAAACCACTGGTAAATGGTTTACTGACCATGGTATAACTGTGCTCAATTGGCCTGCCAACTCTCCTGACCTGAACCCCATAGAGAATCTGTGGGATATTGGGAAGAGAAAGTTGATAGACGCAAGACCCAACACTCTGGATGAGCTTAAGGCCGCTATCAAAGCATCCTGGGCCTCCATAACACCTCAGCAGTGCCACAGGCTGATTGCCTCCATGCCACGCCGCATTGAAGCAGTCATTTCTGCAAAAGGATTCCCGACCAAGTATAGAGTGCATAACTGAACATAATTATTTGAAGGTTGACTTTTTTTGTATTAAAAACACTTTTCTTTTATTGGTCGGATGAAATATGCAAATTTTTTGAGATAGGAAATTTGGGTTTTCATGAGCTGTATGCCAAAATCATCAATATTAAAACATTAAAAGGCTTGAACTACTTCAGTTGGTGTGTAATGAATCTAAAATATATGAAAGTCTAATGTTTATCAGTACATTACAGAAAATAATGAACTTTATCACAATATGCTAATTCTTTGAGAAGGACCTGTATATGTATATGGAGATTTATATATATAAATATAGATATAACTAACTACACGAAAAAAATAAAAAAATCTGCACAGTAAAGTGAGCAGACCGGTCAGAAAAAATGGATGTTTCTGATCAGCGCTCAGCAGGTGCAGGATGCACGCACACACACAGATATTATGTGCGTGCAAAAATCGACACTAACACTACCGAAAATTGATTTCTATGTAACACTAAATATATTTTTTTCACACTCAAGCTGACGTTTGGTGCGTCCGTGCAAACACTGCAGTAGAAAAATTGACTGCAGATACAAAAAAAGAACACTAGCTAAAAATTACAGCTCGCACACAGAAAAAGTGGTGCAGAGCAGGAAAAAAAAAAGACAGATAAAAGTGACAAAAAAAGTCATCATTTGTTTGCCGTAGGCAAAATCGGATGGCGGGCCGTCATAGGGACAGAGATTAGGGCTTGGGAAGGGGGTAGATTAGGGATCTGGAACTTCTGCTGCAAAAAAAAAAAATCACTGCAGCAGATGTTTTTCTTTCTTCTTCTTTATAGGTACTAGTAAAAGTAGTAGTGGTGAACCAAAAGTCCCAGCAGATACAGCACAGAGGGGCACAGGTCCAGTCTGTATGCAGTCTCCAGCTAGAATGGCTGCATGCAGAGGGATTCTTCCGTTGTTCCAGCCAATCGCAGCGCTGTAAGGGGACTTCAAACACTGGAGTCCCCTTCCTGACCTCAGAAGAGACAGGTGCTGACTAGTTCAGCATCGGTCACCTCCACATGAAACCCCCCCCCTGCAGCGCCATGCTGCTTCCGGTGCTGCAATGTGCCGGTCTTCATTGACTGGCCAATCACAGCGCTAGAAGCTGCAGGAGGGCAGAAATACGGAATGCTGCTCTTACCAAGCATGGATCCCTGCCGGTAAGAGCAGCCATTGCGCTCCGGTTCCACCGCGATCCTGCCCCAGAACCTGGCGGACCTTGCGCCGTACATGTACGGCACTGTTCCGTCCAGCTGCACCATACATGTCCTCTACAGGTTAAATGCACTGAATATATAAAAAAGCATGATAATTAAAAGGCAATGCACAGAAATTAATAAAGGGATTTTACGGTTTTCTCATATTGATTACCTATCCTCAGGATAAGTTATCAATATCAGATTTGTAGGGGTCTGACACTCTGCTCCCCCATGGATCACCTGTTTGAAGAGAATGCAGTGCTTGCACGAGCTCTGCGTTCTCTTCAAACAGCTGATTGTCAGGATTACCATGAGTCGGACCCCTACCGATTTGATAGATATTTTATTACAATTTACAAATACAGTAAGTGTATTACACAATATAGAAAATGCACACTTTATACAGTCTACACAAAAAAAGGAGGGAAAAAGAAGCAAAACAAGACACGAGCCCAAGACCTATCCTTCCCAATTTTTTTTTTTTTTTTTACTTTTTTGGGCACTGGGTATACCGAATATTACTGGAGCCATGTTAGATCATGTTGTGTGTAAACCAGAGAGAAGATGAACGGTACTTTATTAAGGTACGACTACAGTGGTTTCAGCCAAAGTTCCTGCTTTTAGTGCGATTTCCTGGTTAAAAAAATGTGATTCTACTGCAGACTTGTCCAGCATTTTTCTGCAGTAGCTGCACACATTTCAGCTTCAAGTTCCATGGGGAGACACACAGGACCAACACCAGGTGACATGGTGTGGGATGCCATTAGCTACCATGGCTGCTCCCATTTGGTATTCATGGAGGGAACATTGATATTTAGCATCTGTATGACCGTTACCACGCCAGAGAGCCTGTATCACAGCATGCAGAGAGGCCACCCAGTATTAATATGAGACTCATAGTCTATACCCTACTGCAGAATCCAAATGTTAGATTGCTGGTGGTCTGAACACCAGGACAGTGGTGCCAGGGTCCCCAGCTAATTCTGTTGTGTCAGATGCCAGTAAAAGATCTTTCAGTTCCTCTACCTTCTTTTTTTTTTTAAACATTATTTTTGAGCATTGATCCTCCATGTTCTTACAATGAACTCCATCCAGACATCCACCGTACATTTATAGCAGATATCAGGTCTTTAAAGACCTGGAAAATGGATGCATCAGGAAAAAAAAAACAATACAAAAAAGCAAGCAGCGCTCACCTCCGCTGTTGCCATTCTGATCCTTCCTTAATGCACAGGAAACGTTGAGAGGGATTAGGCGGTATAGACCTTCAGGGGACCTGGGTGGTGCCAGAACGATTAGGTGAGCATTGCTTGTTTTTTTTAGCCATCCCTTTTCTTAAAAAAATGTATCTTCCAAACAACTTCTTTAAATAAACGTTAAAAAGAAGTCATTAACGCAAGTACAAACTTATATCAGGGGATACAGTGGTGAACATACAAGCTGCACCTAGACGATGTTTAAAGGCCCCTTTACACTGGTCAACTTAAGTTATCAGATGATTGTCAGGAAGGAAGCCTTCCTCCCCGACAATCGCCTGCTCGTCAGTGAAGGAGGCTGCTGCATTTACAGTGAGGAACAGAAGTATTTGAACACCCTGCGATTTTGCAAGTTCTCCCACTTAGAAATCATGGAGGGGTCTTTAAAGAGATCAGACAGGTGCTACTAAGTTAGATTAGTGAGTGGAGTAGAGGTGGACTTTTTAAAGGCACAGTAACAGGTCTTTAAGAGCCAGAATTCTTGCTGTTTCTCAGGTGTTCAAATACTTATGTTCAGAAGTGCAAGACAAATGAATTCTTTAAAGGGAACCTGTCACCGGGATTTTGTGCATAGAGCTGAGGACATGGGTTGCTAGATGGCCGCTGGCACATCCGCAATGCCCAGTCCCCATAGTTCTGTGTGCTTTCATGGTTGAAAAAAAGGATTTGATACATATGTAAATTACCTGAGATGAGTCCTGTATGTGAGAACACCATCCCTACTGTGAAGCATGGGGGTGGTAACATCATGCTTTGGGGGGGGGGGCTTTTCTGCGAAAGGGGACAGGACGACTGCACTGTATTAAGGAGAGGATGAATGGGGCCATTTATTGTGAGATTTTGAGAAAAAAATTATTTCCCTCAGTCAGAAGGTTCGTGGCTGGGTCTTCCAACATGACAACGACCCGAAGCACACAGCCAGGATGACCAAGCAGTGGCTCTGTAAGAAGCATATCAAGGGTCTGGAGTGGCCTAGCCAGTCTCCAGACCTAAATCCAATAGAACATCTTTGGAGGGAGCTAAAACTTCATGTTGCTCAGCAACAGCCCCGAAACCTGACAGATCTAGAGGAGATCTGTGTGGAGGAGTGGGCCAAAATCCCTTTGCAGTGTGTGAAAAACTGGTCAAGAACTACAGGAAACGTTTGACCTCTGTAATTGTAAACAAAGGCTTCTGTACCAAATATTAACAGATTTTCTCAGGTGTTCAAATACTTATGTTCAGCAGTGCAAGACAAATACATTCTTTAAAAAAAAATCATACAATGTAATTTCCTGATTCTTTTATTCTGTCTCTCAGAGTGGGAATGCACCTACAATTGATAATGAGCATTCCTACAAACGCTTGTCAGCAAATATCTGCCCGATTCTCGACCAGTGTAGAGGGACCTTAACTGTCATATATAAAGTCAACCCAGATTAAGCACAGATTGCAAGATACTAATTATAGCCCCTTGGCTCTGTTCAGACTAGCGGCCTTGTTTTTGTTTGCAACAGTCATGACAAAGATGGCGAGTCCGTTTCCCAAAGGAGCCCAACGAATATCGACTGAGCCCACTCAGATTTTTTCGGGGTTCCAGGATTTTTGACAGTGCTGTAGACTAGTCTGTTCTTGCTATCAAAAATACCAGGATTCCTGACAGAATGAGAAAAACTTTAGTGTGTCTTTTTATAAAACCATACTATGTTGTTGTCTGACGTATAGACACTGCACACCTCTACACGTTGGGTACCAAGCAGAAGGATTATTTAAACACTTTAGATCAGGGGTGCTCAACCTGCAGGCCTCCAGCTGTTCCAAAACTACAACTCCCAGCATGCTCTAATAGTTGTAAACTATGCAGTCATGCTGGGAGTTATGGTTTTTCAACATCTGGAGGGCTGCAGGCCTGCTTTAGATGGTGGCTGGTTGAGGACACAAGAATTGACTCCAGGTATGTGTTCTCTCAGTGATGTACTGCAAAATGAAATTGTGCTCTTCTTTATTAATTCAGTAGTTGAAGATTTTTTTCATTAGATTTCACAAGTACATGACAACATAAAGCTAGTTTCATTATCCATTGAATACAAATATTATTTTACTTCCTGCTTTTTTTCCCCACCAGTACAGTCAATGGTGCATTGATCCACCAAAGACACCATCCGTGCTATCCGATCTGCAATTCATTTCATGATCTGTTCTGCTGAATTCAATAATACTAGAAAAACACTTAATTTATGAACACTCTTTAGGTTGGAATCACACGTGCAGTTTTTAGAGCAAACACAACAGTAGACTAAAAAAAGAAGATAAAATACAAAAGCACAGACGGATACGTCTCCTCTCTTTTGTATGCTTTCCTGTATATGGATACAGAATCACTGCATGTACAATTCCAGCCTTCTGATCGGAAATCTTAGCATTTCCATGAACAGATTTCCAATCCATTTTAAAAGGTAATTATCATTAAAAAAAAGTTTTAGACATAACTTTTGATTATTGTGGCTCCTCGCTGATCACTGGAGGAGCACTGCGCTCAAAATTTATGACATTTCGAGAAGTTTGTTACAAAGATAGGTGCCCTTTTAAAATGGACTGGAAAACTGCTTGCCGAATCCAGAGAGGTGTCCTCACAGAGGCATCACAAGGAATACAAATGCCATTGCAATCCAAACATTTTAATATTATAAAAATAATACAGTCATGTCTAGTACCAGATCTAAGAACGCTACTATCACTTGTAGGACAGTGTTAGCCTTCCTCTCCCTTTGAACCATCAGCATAACAGTCCTCAGCAATAAATTAGTAACTGACGTGACGGCGAGGCTTCTGTTCTTGTGGAAATGTCTTGGGTGAGTAACACTAAACAGGGTCATGCACCATTAACACGTCCTTGACTGGTAGAAAAGTATTGGCAATGTCCTCAAACATATTTGCACCTAAATTCCCATATCAGTTATTTAGGGTGTGATACCCCAAAGTCAGTCAGATATTCTTCTTCATGTAAACTCATGGCCATGTAACGTGCTGGATCTTCTTCTTTGCTTCTGTAGGCTTCCCATCAGTCTGGAAGAGAGGAAGTGAAATCCTTATTGTGTATCACAGTCAATTATTTGACCACACAATATATTTTTTTAAAGGGGTTCTGCAGTTTTTTTAAACTGATGATCTATCCTCTGGATAGATCAACAGCATCTAAATCGGCAAGGGTCCGACACCCGGGACCCCCACCGATCAGCTGTTTGAGAAGGCAGCAGCGCTCCAGGATCACCATGGCCTTCTCGCTGTTTACCGCAGGCCCAGTGACATCACGACGAGTATCAGCTGGCCTGGGCACGGCTAAGCTCTGTCCACTTAAATGGAGCTCAGCCGCACCCAGGCCAGTGATACTAGTCGTTTAAACTGTCAGTTTAAAATATCTGCAGAACCCCTTTAAAGGTCAGACCTCCCTGCACGGTACATTGCTGAATGACCATCACATCACTCTTGGTCTCCATCCGTTAAAGGGAACTTAAATTAATCTGTATGGTGCCTCTTCTGGCAAGTATTCTGCATTTCCACACAGCCCTGGCTCCATAGAAGTGAATGGGGCTTCAGTGAAAAACTGAAGGCATCCGGATGCAATGTGTTTTTCACTGATGGTTGCTAGGAGATGTAGATTGCTATTCTTCAGTTTTTAGTTTTTTTTCACGTGCATAAAAAACGCATCAACACTGACTGTATCCGCGCAGAAAAAAAAAACTCTGAACGCAAACGCAGACAAAACTGATGGAACTGGCATGCAATACCATTCGTTTTTTCCTTAACAGATACCGACACAATCCGTATCGCTTGTGTGAAAGAGCCCTAACGCGTCTTTTAGAAAAACCTTTGCTATGTAATAGCAACATATCAATGGTTGTCTGTGAGGGTCTGAGTGCTGAGACCCCCCACTATCACTTAAGGAGGATGAAGAAACACACACAGAATGGGGTCTCTTTATGCTAAAGATGAGCTCAATAGAAAATCTATGAACCCATCTCAAATCCGTCTCCAGCAGCAAGGAGGCAGTCCTCTATATATGCTTCTTTATGCTAATTTTAGCGATCGGTGGGGGTCTCAGCATTTAGATCCCCATTGTTCAAAACTTTTCATATGTCACATCAAAAGTGTTTTTTTAAAGTAGGGGTACACTTTAAAGGACATGTCAGCGGATTTGTGCCTATGACACTGGCTGAGCTGTTACATGTGCACTTGGCAGCTGAAGGCATCTGTGTTGGTCCCATGGTCATATGTGCCCAAATTGCTGAGAGAAATTATGTTTTAATTGACAGGACCAGGCAGGCGAGATGACGTTTACACTGCCTGGTTCTATCAATAAAAGTGCAGAGAGAGCAGAGCCTCTAGGGGTAACAACAACGCCCCCGTTGCTCCTAGAGACTCACTTGCATATAATATATATAACACCTCATTTTTCTCATCAATGAGGGCACATATGAACATGGGACAAACACGGATGCCTTCAGCTGCCAAGTGCAAATGTAACAGGTCAGACAGTGTCATAGGTACAAATCTGCTGACAGATGTCCTTTAATAACATTGACGCTAAGTATGCCCCAAAGTGATTAAACAGCCAGGAGGAATCCAGAGATGTTGTCTGTAACGGAAGAATAGGGTTGCAGAACATGGCGCACACAAAGCATAGTGTGCACATCCTGTTCTCATAAGCGGCTGCACAGTGATAAGTTAATGGACCTTTAAAGGGGCTGTCTAGGTTCAGAGCTGAACCCAGAGATACCCATATTTTCACCCAGGCAGCCTCACCAACATGAGCATCGGAGCTGGATTGCGCAGGGCAAGGGCTTCTTTGTTTACCTTCACACACTGCTAGGAGGAGGCTTCTGCCCAGCAGTGTATTCGGTGACGTCACCGGCTCTGATGGGCCGGCTTTAGCGCTGCCATAGCCGTTTTACAGGCTAGGGCAGCATTAAAGCCTGCCTATCAGTGACGTCACTGAATACACTGCTGGGCAGAAGCCTCCGCCTGGCAGCCCTATGGAGAACCCTGTACATCACTGGATCTCCATAAAATGCCTTTGCCTTGCGCGTTTCAGCGCAGGGCAAAAGAGAGGATCGGAGCATAAAATGCTCCAATGCTCATATTAGTGGGGCTGCCTGGGTGAAAATATGGGTATGTCCGGGTTCAGCTCTTAACCGGGACAACTCCTTTAATGATCTCACCAATTACATTCACTTGTTACTGGTCACATGGCAATGACATCATCATACATCCTTTATCCTTCAACATCCAGAAGGATCTTGCTGCAGGAGAAGTTCCCTGCAGTATGTTAATGTGAGGCGCATGGTCTTATTACTTTAGTACCTCCATGTGCCTCACATTAATAGAAACACCATAACCCCATTATATAATGGGCAACATGGGGTCAAGTATGGTGGCACTTCCTATTATCAAGCACATGAAGATCCAAATTAAGGGGACTCTGTCACATTGAACATGGAGTCTCAGCTGCAGGCAGCATGTTATAGATCAGGAGGAGCTGAGCAGATTGACATGTAGTTTTATGGAGAAAAAAAAAAATTCTGTAAAACTTGTAATTCATTTATTTAAATTCCTGCTCATTCTGGGCTTTGAAGTCCAGGAGGCGGTCCTACCAGTGACCAAGGTGCCTACAGGAACTCTGTATACACTATGACTGTGTATACAGAGATAGCTGTCAATCACTGATAGGACCGCCTCCTGGACTTGCGTTCTATAACATGCTGCCTGCAGACTACACTGCATTTTCATGGCAAAAGGTTCCCATTAATAACACCATGTGTCTTACATAAACAGTAATGGTGACCCCATCATGTAGCTCTCATAATGGGCAACATGGGGTTAATGATGGTGTCACCTAATGTGAGGCACATGGAGGTCTTAATTAATAACGCCACGTGCCTCACATTAATAGCAACCCGTCAACAACAACTCACATAATGGACAACTTGGGGTTAATGTGAGGTACTTGATGGAGTTACTTACTATTGATGTGAGGCACATAGAGGTCTAAATTGATAAAACCATGTGCCTCACATTAAGAGTGAGTCCAATATGTGAGGAGGGCAATCAATACTTTGCAAAAAAAAAATTTGAATCAAAATGTTGGTATTGTGACAACTCTACTGCAATGGCGGCTACGGGACCACTGCATGATACATACCATAGCGTCCGAGTCCTCCTTTGGGGCAGCCCTTTTTAGTTTGACAACACTTCCACTGACTGGTGACAGGGCTTTTACTTTCACTGCTACTGTATTGGATCCAGGTCCAGTAGGTGAATGTTCATGGTTTCCTGTAGGCACCTTGGTTTCTTTGCTGGTAGTTGAGCTATTACTGTGGGACACTGGACTGGTGGGTACGGCTCCTGATCTTACTGGTGTGCTGCTTTTTTCTGGGCTTGGTTGATGTAGCCGCAGCGCCGTGTCTCCGTTTTCCGTCTTTTTCACCTTTATACTTGTGCTGGTAGAGGCCCCATCAAACACGATAAGGGGCCGTTTTCTGATATTTTCAGCGCTGTAACAGAAATTGTATGTACAGTCAGTCTATGCTGCATTATGTGGACATGTTAACAATTCACACATACACACACAGAATGAATGGGAGTGAGCCTGGGCCTATTGGAGCGACACGTGTGGCCATCAGTAAGGGCAGGTCCTACAGATATTGCTACATTACTCCTACACACCACTGCTGCAGTATACGGTCAAGAGTAGCATCATATTTATAAACCATGCACCATTATAGAGTTCGCCTTGGAATAGACAATCAGCGCATACCACCAGGATATGCCATCAGTGTCCAGACAAGGTTACTGTCACCAACTGCTAGCATAACATAGCCGTGCCACAGGGTCTGACAATTAGTCAATGGCTGACTATGCATATATTTATTTTTATTTTTTAATAAGAATCTGCCTAACTCTTCTAACATTGGAAAAATAAAGAATGGATTTTGACTGATCGCTAAGCCACCACGCTTTCATACATATCCCCACAATACTTAGAATATACAGGAATGTTACCTCTTCTTGTGTGGTTCTTCCAGTTTCTTTACTCCCTTCTTATTTTCCATCAGTTGACCCCATCGGCTCTTGGGTAACGTCCTCTGGGGAAGGGGCATAGCATGCTGGACAAAAATCTCTGTCAGCTTCTCTTTGTCATTTACAGCATCTTTGACTGCAATGTTTTTCTGAAATAAAAATACAAGAATGCATTTGCTAAAATTACACAGTACAGTGTAATACCTACAGCAATGTCCGAATTTCAGAACAGTGAAGGTTTGTTAACCATTTCATCTTTTTACTTATGTGATAAAAAGTGTACTGTTTCATGAAAGGACAGAAGCCTGGGGGGGGGGGGGTAACCAGGAGTCAAATCCCAATCCGATATTGATGACCTGTCCCGAGGGTAGATGATAAGTATCGGACAGTCAGGCTATGGAAAAAGCAGTCTCCTCCCCCCTCTGGCATTAGGGTAGTGTTTAAATCCCATGCGCCGTAAGGACCTTTGCGATGGCAAGCATTATGAGATGCGTTACAGTGTACATCTTATGTGGTCTGGTAATAAAGATTAGTAACATGATATACGAATAAGTAACCCTAATGATGGTGTTAACGGTGAGGCACATGGTCACTTTGGGATTAAGGCTTCGAATGCCACCTGATCCTGTGACCACACATGGGCTTTAGACACTACCCTGACATTATGGTCCCTTCTTACTTTCCTACAGAAGGGGACTATAATGCCTATCTGCCAATCGGGGAAGAAGGTTACTTCTACTGGCTGCCCTGCAGTGAAGGGATGATGGGAAGAACTGGGAGAACGAATGAACGTGTGACCCGCAGCGCCCAGCTCAGTACATACTGCTAAATCCTCTGCGCACCAGATAGCAGCATACAAAG
This sequence comes from Bufo gargarizans, assembly GCF_014858855.1. Classification (NCBI taxonomy): domain Eukaryota; kingdom Metazoa; phylum Chordata; class Amphibia; order Anura; family Bufonidae; genus Bufo; species Bufo gargarizans. The sequence goes on along the minus strand of NC_058082.1, from coordinate 218,912,440 downwards.
TAAGGCAGGCCCATTGGCTAGAACTATTCCTCAAAAAAACATATGCCAACATATACGTGCCCAACAGGAGGGTCTTTTGGCCTCGGTAGGTAAAATGGCAGCCCATGGATATATTTGAAGCTTTTCTGCAAAAGTAGTGTGAATGCGGCTACATGGCAGACATAGACTACCGTCTCTTCAATAAATCTGACATCCTAGGGGTGCTATGGGGGACATATTTGACCCACTAGGTGCATGTGCTCCCCATCAGGACTGAGCAGAGAATGGTGGTCTCCTCCCTGGCCCCAGCACATATAACACAGCATAGGCCTCACCTGCTCTAGTGACAGCAGCAGGAAATCCCTGGACAGCAGCTCCGGGTGCAAGAGAAAATCACACTCCTGCCCCACTGCCCCTGATCTACCAGCTACAACAGCCATCATTAAAACTTCCCACAGACCCTTGCGGCCCACCGGAAGTGACATCAGGGGGCTCGCCGTACGCTGTGCCTTCCAGTAGCTTAGGTGATATGGGTGTGCTATGTAAACTTGAAAGGCTTCATGTCCCACGTGTGCAGCTGCTGGCCACATCACCGGCTCCTTGTGCGGATACCGTACGAATAGACCCGGCGCTTATGTTAGAAAGAAGTGAATGCCCATACTAAAGATGGAGGCAGCAGGTCCACATAGGTTATCACGTGAGTGCTTCCAATGGCAGGGAAGGTCACATGTCACCGAAGTGACGCCCCTTTTATGTAACACGTGACACAGACAGAGAGGAGGCCCGGGGCAGCCACAGCACAGCCAGGTACTACTACCCCGTACATCCCTGTCTCACCAGTTCCTGTGTACCCCGATATAGGCGTGTCATGTGCGGAGCCGCGGCGCTGCCCCCCGTGACTGTGTGCCATATTGTAGTACCCCCACCACAGCTTCATACCTGTCATGGTGCCAGCCTGCCTCCCTTCTACTCATATACATCTGTGCTTATGGGGCTCGTATGGCGAATGGTATAGAGACAATGATAGAGCCTAGGTCAATGTAAAGATGTGTATATGTACAGCACACACATATATAATGCAGTGTATACTATAGTATATAATACATGATAGAGCCTAGGTCAGTGTATAAAGATGTGTATATGTACAGCAGACACATATATAATGCAGTGTATACTATAGTATATAATACATGATAGAGCCTAGGTCAGTGTATAAAGATATGTATATGTACAGCACACACATATATAATGCAGTGTATACTGTAGTATATAATACATGATACAGCCTAGGTCAGTGTAAAGATGTGTATATGTACAGCACACACATATATAATGCAGTGTATACTATAGTATATAATACATGATAGAGCCTAGGTCAGTGTATAAAGATATGTATATGTACAGCAGACACATATATAATACAGTGTATACTATAGTATATAATACATGATAGAGCCTAGGTCAGTGTATAAAGATATGTATATGTACAGCACACACATATATAATGCAGTGTATACTGTAGTATATAATACATGATACAGCCTAGGTCAGTGTAAAGATGTGTATATGTACAGCACACACATATATAATGCAGTGTATACTGTAGTATATAATACATGATACAGCCTAGGTCAATGTAAAGATGTGTATATGTACAGCACACACATATATAATGCAGTGTATACTATAGTATATAATACATGATAGAGCCTAGGTCAGTGTATAAAGATGTGTATATGTACAGCACACACATATATAATGCAGTGTATACTATAGTATATAATACATGATAGAGCCTAGGTCAGTGTATAAAGATATGTATATGTACAGCAGACACATATATAATACAGTGTATACTATAGTATATAATACATAATACAGCCTAGGTCAGTGTATAAAGATATGTATATGTACAGCACACACATATATAATGCAGTGTATACTGTAGTATATAATACATGATAGAGCCTAGGTCAATGTAAAGATGTGTATATGTACAGCACACACATATATAATGCAGTGTATACTATAGTATATAATACATGATAGAGCCTAGGTCAGTATATAAAGATATGTATATGTACAGCACACACATATATAATGCAGTGTATACTATAGTATATAATACATGATAGAGCCTAGGTCAGTGTAAAGATATGTATATGTACAGCACACATATATAATACAGTGTATACTATAGTATATAATACATGATAGAGCCTAGGTCAGTGTATAAAGATATGTATATGTACAGCACACACATATATAATGCAGTGTATACTGTAGTATATAATACATGATACAGCCTAGGTCAGTGTAAAGATGTGTATATGTACAGCACACACATATATAATACAGTGTATACTATAGTATATAATACATGATAGAGCCTAGGTCAGTATATAAAGATATGTATATGTACAGCACACACATATATAATACAGTGTATACTATAGTATATAATACATGATAGAGCCTAGGTCAGTGTATAAAGATATGTATATGTACAGCAGACACATATATAATGCAGTGTATACTATAGTATATAATACATGATAGAGCCTAGGTCAGTATATAAAGATGTGTATATGTACAGCACACACATATATAATGCAGTGTATACTATAGTATATAATACATGATAGAGCCTAGGTCAGTATATAAAGATATGTATATGTACAGCACACACATATATAATACAGTGTATACTATAGTATATAATACATGATACAGCCTAGGTCAGTGTAAAGATGTGTATATGTACAGCACACACATATATAATAAAGTGTATACTATAGTATATAATACATGATAGAGCCTAGGTCAGTATATAAAGATATGTATATGTACAGCACACACATATATAATGCAGTGTATACTATAGTATATAATACATGATAGAGCCTAGGTCAGTATATAAAGATATGTATATGTACAGCACACACATATATAATGCAGTGTATACTGTAGTATATAATACATGATAGAGCCTAGGTCAGTGTAAAGATGTGTATATGTACAGCACACACATATATAATGCAGTGTATACTATAGTATATAATACATGATATAGCCTAGGTCAGTGTAAAGATATGTATATGTACAGCACACATATAATGCAGTGTATACTATAGTATATAATACATGATAGAGCCTAGGTCAGTGTAAAGATGTGTATATGTACAGCACACACATATATAATGCAGTGTATACTATAGTATATAATACATGATAGAGCCTAGGTCAGTGTATAAAGATGTGTATATGTACAGTACACACATATATAATACAGTGCATACTATAGTATATAGTACATGATAGAGCCTAGGTCAGGGTAAAGATGTGTATATGTACAGCACACACATATATAATGCAGTGTATACTATAGTATATAATACATGATAGAGCCTAGGTCAGTATATAAAGATATGTATATGTACAGCACACACATATATAATGCAGTGTATACTGTAGTATATAATACATGATACAGCCTAGGTCAGTGTAAAGATGTGTATATGTACAGCACACACATATATAATAAAGTGTATACTATAGTATATAATACATGATAGAGCCTAGGTCAGTGTATAAAGATGTGTATATGTACAGCACACACATATATAATACAGTGTATACTATAGTATATAATACATGATAGAGCCTAGGTCAGTATATAAAGATATGTATATGTACAGCAGACACATATATAATACAGTGTATACTATAGTATATAATACATGATAGAGCCTAGGTCAGTGTAAAGATGTGTATATGTACAGCACACACATATATAATGCAGTGTATACTATAGTATATAATACATGATAGAGCCTAGGTCAGTGTAAAGATGTGTATATGTACAGCACACACATATATAATGCAGTGTATACTATAGTATATAATACATGATAGAGCCTAGGTCAGTGTAAAGATGTGTATATGTACAGCACACACATATATAATACAGTGTATACTATAGTATATAATACATGTCGATATAGCCTAGGTCAGTGTATATGTACAGCACACACATATATATAATGCAGTGTATACCATAGTATATAATACATGATAGAGCCTAGGTCAGTGTAAAGATGTGTGTATGTACAGCACACACATATATAATGCAGTGTATACTATCGTATATAATACATGATATAGCCTAGGTCAATGTATAAAGATATGTATATATATACTGCACACACACATATAATGCAGTGTATACTATCGTATATAATACATGATATAGGCTAGGTCAATATACAAAGATATGTACAGTACACACACCTATATATAGTAGTGTATACTATGGTATAGCCTAGGTCAATGTATAAACATAGGTATATATGTACAGTACACACACAAATGTATATAGAAAATGATATAGCCTAGGTCAGTGGTGGCGAACCTATAATGGGTTTCATAGGCGGCACTCAGTGCCCTCTCTGTGGACACCCGCACCCTGGAAAAAGTGAATGGTGTACCAATATGCCTTAGGAGAAGGCACTCGAGCTCTAAAATGTTTGCCATCACTGCCTAGGTCAATGTATAAAGATATGTATATGTACAGTGCACACACACATATATAGCAGTGTATACTGTGATATGTAGAAAATGTTATAGATTAGGTTAATGTATGAAGATATGTATGTATGAATGGTACATATTAGGGGTGGGTGATATAACCAATATAAATTCGACATAAATTCGGGCAAAGATATAGATTTTTAGCTATATTGCCATATCGTGATAGATGACCACAGAGCAGTAGTAATTTGGAGAAGCTTCTCACTGCATCGCGCTGCACTGGCCGGGGCCTTGTGTGCACACATTGTCAGCGCGCTGACTGACGCTGTGTGTGACGTCAGGTCCCCTCCCAGTGCATGCTGGGAAGAAGACGAGGTCCGTCTCCTGCGGACTTCATCAGCTAGCTGTGCACCCTGCAGGAAAGGTAAGTATATTAGCAGGGGTCCTAATCTGCCAGGGGGCTATGGCAAAGGGCTGATGGCGCTGGCTGTGGGACATGATGATGGTGGCAATGGCATGGGGCTGATGGCGCTAGCTGGGGGACATGATGGTGGCAATGGCATTGGGCTGATGGCGCTGGCTGGGGGACATGGATGATATGGCAATGGCATGGGGCTGATGTCGCTGGCTGTGGGACATGATGGTGGCAATGGCATTGGGCTGATGGCCCTGGCTGGGGGACATGGATGATATGGCAATGGCATAGGGGGCTGATGGCCCTGGCTGGGGGACATGGATGATATGGCAATGGCATTGGGCTGATGGCCCTGGCTGGGGGACATGGATGATATGGCAATGGCATAGGGGGCTGATGGCCCTGGCTGGGGGACATGGATGATATGGCAATGGCATTGGGCTGATGGCCCTGGCTGGGGGACATGGATGATATGGCAATGGCATAGGGGGCTGATGGCCCTGGCTGGGGGACATGGATGATATGGCAATGGCATTGGGCTGATGGCCCTGGCTGGGGGACATGGATGATATGGCAATGGCATGGGGCTGATGTGTCTCAGCACATATGTTATTGTGGTTACTGCTGACATCTGGTCTTTGCATCCTTTAGGCCCCTTGCAGACGAGTGTTTGTCACACTGCGAGTCCGCAGCGCAGCGCCCGTCCTGACCTCCCAGCACTGCCCGGGTCATATAGCATTATATTGATTTATACAGTTCTGGAATGTATTAGATGACACTGGCATAATGCTGTCATGGTGATTGTTTCTCTTATATGCCTTGCATCTATGCATCACATAGACCTTTATAGAGAGGGACAGACCATGCCTACAAACAGATGTCAGGAAAGATCGACCATATGGGATTTCCTCATGCTGATCCGAGTTGCCTGGCAGTGGCTCAGTGCCCTCTTCCACCGGAAAACACATCCACACTCGGCCAAGTGCTGTGTATTTGGTGGAGTTGAAAGGAATGGGCAAATGATTATTCAGATGTCAGTTCAAGTGTATACCAGCTTAAAGGGGTTGTCCTGCCATTTCTATTGATGTCTGTATATCTGAGCGCCGCTTCCTGGTCTGTGGGGGTGTCGGACCCCCGCCGATCTCATATTGATTACCTATCCTGACGATAGATCATCAATAGAAATGGCAGGACAACCCCTTTAAGGGCTCTTTCACACGTTCATGATGACATACACGACAAGATGATGTAAGTGAAGAATCTGTGTCTGTTTTCTGCCCTCCATCTGTCTTCCATATTCCATGTACATTGCTAGGCTGAACATTAATTTCCAGAGCATCGCCTACCAATGACCCTAGAAGATCACTGATAGAACATGGAGGCCATCCTGTGTTGTGGCAGTGGTTTTAATGGACCTATAGACTTCAATGGGAATGTTTGGTCTGCATCATGGATGAAGTAGTGAATGTCTCCGTGGTTTTCCCACTGACCCATGGCCATTGAAAAATCACTTATATCTAAACAAACATATTAAAAATCAATGGCTACGTGTGCTGTTTGTGGATCACACTGACGCTGGTTGTGTGTCTATGACCCTTGTGGCAGATGTCTTCCAGCAAGCTGCTCCATAGCATGGCAGATGTCGCCTTACATCATGGTGATGGTGCGGCATTTGGGAACCCTGCAGACCTGCAATGTTCTTATAGTTTACGTTTGCAAAAGGTGTAATTCCAATATCCAAATTAAAAACCTAAATATAACAGTTTTACAGCAATGCTTTAGTTCTTGGCCTTTGTCCCAGATTGTCAGATATGTCCTGCTGGAATGATGCTGACTACAGAGTCCTTCAGGGGAAGAATGCTAAACAGGAAGACTAGGATGAGCAGGAAAGTCTCCCCTCCCCGGGATGACACTTTGTCTCAAATACTTTCAGTTTTTTTTTTTTTTTTTTTAAATAAGGTTGTTTTTATTAAAATTGTAAGAATAGTAGAACACACAAAGCCAGAAAAAAAACTTTTGCACAAAGTATTCTGTGTTCTTAGGGTACTTTCACACTTGCGGCAGAGGATACCGGCAGGCAGTTCTGGATCCGGCAATACGGACGCAGACGGATGCATTTGTGAGATGGATCAGGATGCGGATCCGTCTCACAAATGCATTGCAATACTGGGTCTGTCTTTCCAGTTGTCATCCGGAAAAAACGGATCTGGTATTTTTTTAATTTATCATTTTTAAAGTTATGCGCGTTCGCAGACCGCAAAGCCGGATCCGTTTTTGCCAGAACACTTGGGGCCGGATCCGGCATTAATGCATTTTCAATGGAAATTAATGCTGGATCCGGCATTCCGACAAGTGTTCAGGATTTTTGGCCGGAGAGAAAACTGCAGCATGCTGCGGTATTTTCTCTGGCCAAAAAACGTAAGAGGGACTGAACTGATGCATCCTGAACGTATTGCTCTCCATTCAGAATTAGGATACAACTGATCAGTTCTTTCTTGGTATTGAGCCCCTAGGACGGAACTCAACACCGGAAAACTTTAACGCAAGTTTGAAAGTACCCTTAGTTAGTATTTTTTTTTATATGAAGCCACTAATAGACTTGATAGGTGGTTGCTGTACCTGAACAGGGATCAGTGGCCCAGCTTGAACATTCATTCACCCGATCATTGCCACCAATCGCTGGGAGATCAGATCTTTTATTGGCAGCACATCAACCCATGTAAACAGGGCAGGTGCTACCAACAAATGAAAAGTGTTATCCCTTTTTCACATGTCCGTGGTATGTCCGTAACAGCATGACACTGTCCACAAACCATCCGTGTTTGATCTGTGGTTCTGTGATTTTCAGTCCGTGAGTCATCTGTGTTTCACAGACCCTACTATGCTAAAAATTGGTTTCCAGAGCATCTTCTAGCAACGAACTTTGAAAACCATGGACTAAACACGGGTACCATCCATGTTGTGTCAGTGGTTTTCACAGACCCATAGACTTTAATGATTGTGTTTTCTCTGTTATTACAAACCTAAGGCTTTATTCACACATCAGTGTTGTGGTCAGTGATTTCCATCAGTGATTGTGAGACAAAACCAGGAGTGAACCCTACACAGACATAAGGTAGAAGGGAAAGGTCTGCACCAGTTCTGTGTTTAGAGCCGCACCTGGTTTGGGCTCAGAATCACTGATGGAAATGACTGACCGAACACTGACGTGTGAATGAGGCATAACTGTGTGAATAAGAGGTAGTTCACATCGTTATGCATTCAGGACTATTTCTTCCGTCTAAAACAGCGATGCTCAATCAGCACCTTGATATGCCACACCTGGGAGGTGGGATGGATTATCTCGGCCAAGGAGAAGTGCTCACTAACAGATTTAGACAGATTTGTGAACAATATTTGAGAGTAATGGATATTTTGTGTATGTAGAAAATGTTTCAGATCTTTTAGTTCAGCTCACGTAAAATGGGAGCAAAACCGAAAGCGTTGCGTTTATATTTTTGTTCAGTGTATATAGTCTTATGGGAAAATAATTAGTATAAATCGCATTTTATTAAAAGGGTTGTCCCATGAAAAATGTTCTACAGTTTTCAAACCAGCACCTGGATCTGAATACTTTTGTAATTACATGTAATTAAACATTTAGTATAGCCAGTGATCTATTCAATAAAACGTATCTGTATAGCGCCACCTGCTGTTTTAATTTTTGCTTATTTCTTTGACCTGCTCACTGAGAAGGCCGCACATGCTCAGTGTCATCCTTCAACTGCCTCCTGAGCTGTGATGGGGAGATCATGGACACGCCCCCTTAGCTGTGATAGGGAGAGCATGGACACGCCCCCTTAGCTGCAGCAGAACAGACACTCCCCTAGAGCTGTCAGCTTCATATAAATCTAGCAGAGCAATGAATGTGGAGTTCTATAGATCCATGTGAGGTACAGGGCTGTCCTAGCTTTGTTAGAGATTGTCATGTCCTATATGATGTCTGATTTTCATGTTTTTTCATTAATCATGGGATAACCCCTTAAATTTAAACCTCTACTTATTCTGAGCTTTGAAGTACAATGGGGGGTCCGTATACCCACTTACACGGGGAAGACTGTCAATCACTGATAAGACTGTCTACATGTCATCTGTGCTGAGAGAGCAGAGTATGTGTTTTACTGAGTCCTCTCCCATAAAACTATATGTCTGCTCAGCATCACCCGCTCTATAACCTGCTGTAAATTCATTTTCATGGTGACAGGGTCTCATTAATGGAAAAAGTTGCACCTATTCCGTGCTTAGGATCCATTCCTGGCTTTGGCTTACAAAAACTGATGCAAAATACTAACCAGAATCTGCAAGTGTGGATGAAGCCTCACTCTTAGATTGAAACTGGTGTGATGATCTGGGGAGCCATTGCATCTGAAAGTCACCCCAAATATTGATATGAGGGTCATTATCAGCTCAGCAATATGTGTTGGGCATCCTGCAGCCACATGTATTGTGTCTCATGAGCTTCCAGCTGGCATTTTTCAGCAGGGTAAGGCTTGTCCACACACAACAAGGGTTTGCCAGGAACGTCTCCACCCAATTGCAACACTTGGCCTGCTCGGTCACCAGATTTATCACCAATCGAGTATTTTTGGGACCAACTGGGAGACCAGCTCCTGCAGCCTATGAGTGTACAGGATCTACAGACCCAGCTGCCAACGTACTGAACCTGTATGCCTCGATGCCCAACCATTTCTCTTCTTGTATCCAGACTAAAGGTGGTCCAGCAGGGCAGTAGACCCTTCTATCAATTGTACAGTTTTCCCCGATAAACTTACCCTTTCTCTCTAATATTGTAATCACCTACCTATATCATCATTACAGTCGCACATAGAAAGTTTTATTCGAGTCCATCAACTCCTTTGTGGCGAGTAATTTTTTTGTCAATAAGTGTATTTACTGTATACATCTGTCAGGATAGTAAAATAGATTTTTTATAATGATTCGTGATTTTCGTGTCACATTTCTATTTAAAGATGTTAAAGATTTTGCTGTCTTCAGAAGTAGTATATGACATTATGGGGTGCGTTGCTGTGGATATGTTTCTGTCTGCCGAGACTTTTCTCATTGTTTCTTTAACTTTCCAGGACGCCCTGGGGCTCCCTCTCTATTTTGCCATGAGTGTTCAGGCGTTCAGACTGGTGTGCGCTTCCGAGAAGGAGCATCTTCCCCCAGGGATACAGATTGAGTGTTTGGAGTGCTGTGGACATGACCTGTACGTTGGCACTAATGACGGCTGCATTCACCATCTCCTGCTAGTAGAAGAAAACAACACACAGGTGACTGGCCTCACCTTGGTTCAGCCGTCTGATCACACTAGCTTCACAACCACCCGACAACATTCTAGACAGTTGGGTTTAAAGAAGCCAGTATGTGAACTGAGAGCGGCCTCGGCCCTGGGGCGGTTACTAGTGCTGTGTGATAACACCATCACTTTGCTGAGCAGTGACTCTCTGGAGCCAGTTGCAGGAACTAAGATTCGGGGGGTGCTCAGCTTCACCCTCAATGAGAATCCGGTGAGTGGAGACCCCTTCAGTGTGGAGGTTTGTCTGATCTCTTCTAAGAAACGCACTGTACAGATCTTCAGTGTGGGTCAGGAGCGGGTACAGCTAGTGCGGGAAGTCACCACACCAGAGCAGCCCTGTGCACTAGCAGCAGATGGACATTTTCTGTGCCTGGCCCTCAGCAGCCGCTATGTTACCCTGAACTATAATACTGGACATTGCCAGGACCTTTTCCCCTATCCTAGTGAGCAGAAGAGGCCGATCATAAAGAGGATCAGCAGACAGGAGTTTCTTCTGGCTGGACCCGGAGGTTTAGGTAATGAAGAAAACCAGAATGTCTTCTTTTAGCCATTCATCATGTTATCAGAACCAGCATTATTAGGGTACATTCACACGACCGTGTGCAATCCTTTCCGTTTTGCGGTCCGCAAATAACGGAACCATGTGTCCACATTTTGCGGACAAATGACTTTCGTTTGTGTTCCGTATGTCTTCCGTTTTTTACGGTCCGCAAGAAATGGAAGGAAAAAAAAAGATAGAGAGAATTTTATTTAAGGCCTTCAAAAATACGGAAACGAATCCGCAAAAAACGGATGACATACGGAAACCATTCCATATGTCATCCGCATTTTGCGGATCCATTACCTTGAATGGGGCTGCGGACCGATCTATGCGGACAATAGTAGGACAAGCTTCATATTTTTGCGGAGTAGAAATGCGGAAACACTGATGCGGACAACATACTGAACGTTGTCTGCACATTTTATTCACCCATAGAAATGAATGGATCCGCATCTATTCCCGCAAAATGCGGAACGGATGCGGATAAAATTATACGCTCGTGTGAATGTACCCTTATTGTGTATAATGCAGACATCTCTCATTTATATCTTACATTTGTGATAATTGTTATAATGAGTAGAAGTATTAGTGGGAATGCCCTACTTTCCAGGTAAGAGCGTTACATTCCTTTTGTTTCCCTATCTGCAGTTTCTGAGGTGAGGTTTAGGTTTTCGCTAGTCAGTTTTTTGAAATGTTTTTAATATAATGCACTACCTGATGTAATATACGATTAGGCCTTCACCTGTAGATCAGTGGTTAGTCTTCACAGGGCAAATACTCCCACTGCTATCTCAAAGCAGTTTGGTGTTGGGGCAAGCAAGGTATTCTTGCCCGAAGTTTTGCATTATCTTAAAAGGCTCTACTGTTTAAATCAAGTTTTTGTTAAATATTTTTTTTTTTTTGAATTTTTGGTGATTTTTTTTTTCTTTTTAATTTCCCATTTCACATGTGCTAGAATGGTACGTCACTTCTGGGGATACGCTAGTGATGTGCCTTTCAAGGACATGTAAAACAGCTGAGGCCAATGATAGGCCTCAGCAGTCACAAGACCAAACATTTTCCTGTTCACCTGAGGGCAGGGAACAGGACCATAGCACAGGCATGGCAGAACTGCAACAGTTGAGTGTTTTTTGTTTGTTTGTTTTTTGATTGGGCACAGGTTACAAGGATTGAGTTGGTCAGCTTATAGGATGGACAACTTCTTAAAGGGAACCTGTCACCGGGATTTTGTGTATAGAGCTGAGGACATGGGTTGCTAAATGGCCGCTAGCACATCGGCAATATCCAGTCCCCATAGCTCTGTGTGCTTTTATTGTCTAATAAAACCGATTTAATACATATGCAAATTAACCTGAGATGAGTCCTGTATGTGAGACGAGTCAGGGACAGGGACACATCTCAGGTTAATTTGCATATGTATCAAATCGTTTTTTTCCACAATAAAAGCACACAGAGCTATGGGGACTGGGTATTGCGGATGTGCTAGTGGCCATCTAGCAACCCATGTCCTCAGCTCAGTGACATACTATTAGGTCATGGTAGCAGGGTTGTCCCGTTTTGTGGTGAAATAGTAGGTCATGGCGATGGCCTGCTGTGTCCCAGCTACTAATACATCCTGCCTGAATGACTATGCACTATATTACAGGAGTATTACAGTGCATAGTAGAAGCGATTAAAAGATAGCAGATTTAAAGGGGTTATCAAAGACCTATAATGCCCCCCCATATGCCCGGGCCCCTCAAACAGATTTTACTTGTCTCGCTCCCCACCACCCGTGTTGCTTCTGATGCTGGCACGGCTGCATCTTCCCATTGCGCAGATAAAAACATCAAACGACTGGGGGAGTTAGGCAACAAGCCTCCCTAGCTTTCTTGGTGGCGCTAGGGAGGTTCGTCCCCGTCACGGCCTGCTATTGAGTAACCCCCCCAGACGCCGAATATTTTCATTTGCATGACTGGGAGATGCAGCGGCGGGCGTGCACGCAGCAGAAGTGACTTGGATGCTGGGGAGAGAGGTAAGTACAATCTGTGTGAGGAGCCCGGGCATATGGGGGGGCATTAAAGGTCATGTATAACCCCTTTACATTTAAAAAAAATATAGGGGTATATAAAAAAAAATCAAAAACCCAAAAGCTCTGTCTTTTTGCACAACACAGGCTATAGTTTTTAGTTTTTACATGGGACCTTTTGATCATTTTTTGTTCAATTTTCTTTTGGAAAGCCTAAAAAAAGACAATTATGGCATAAGGATTAAGGATTTTTTTGTGTGGCATTCACAGTGCAGATTAAATACTGGGATATTTTATTAAATTGGGTCATTGCAGATGCAATAAGGTTCCATAAGGGTATAGGATGGGCACTGCCAATTTAAAACCACTGGGTGCTATCAGCATATACCAGTAACCATGATCACCAACACGATAATAAGGGCATATGCCAAAGACGATGCACACCATATGATAAAATTTATATTGGACAAAAAAATATATATATATTTTTTTTTTTAAAAAGGCAAAACAACCTGAAAGTTTTAAAAGTACATATGAGAGTACTTCCGCCCATAGTGCAATACTTGATAATATAGGAAAGCGTGAACCCCCCACAAAAAAAAAATCAACAGTAAAGCTCCTGAAATAGGGCTACCAAAATACTATTTACACGTAAGTAAATCTGCAATGAGAGTACATAATAAATATTCCATACATACCATAAAGAAATAATTGAAACTACATGACATGACATCCCATATACAGAGATAAAGTGCAAGTGCCAGTGCAAAAAAAAAAAAAGGAAAAAAAGTAGATAGTTAATACGAACTGAAATACCACCTAAGATGCTAGGGAGGCTATTGGCAGCCCCATTGAAGTGAATGTGTGTGCATCCGACCCCCAAAAAGATGCATGAGCCTTAAACTTGCAATAATAAAGTATATCGCATATAGCATCAGGTCCAAGTGATACTGGATTAGGGGGATTGTACTATGGCTATAAACATAAAGATGAGATCTGCACCCCTGAGTCTATTTTTGTCATTAAATGCACAATCTTTGCAGGGGAAACACTTTCTGATATTTTGTTTCTGCTCTTTTAGGGATGTTTGCCACAGTAGCAGGAATCTCTCAGCGCGCACCAGTTCGTTGGTCAGAAAATGTGATTGGCGCAGCAGTATCTTTTCCCTATGTGTTGGCTTTGGATGAGGAGTTTGTCACAGTGCACAGCATGCTGGATCAGCAGCAGAAGCAAAGCCTGCCGCTCAAGGAAGGTATCATTCTGCAGGACTTCGAAGGTAATGGACGTGTTTTACATTCTGATATTGTATTACAGTATGTCCAATCATGACACACAACCCAAAAAAGTCCCACGCTGAAGTAAAAGGAATCTACTTTACCGGTCCTACGGGACCTGTGCGTCTTCAAAGATGACTCCTGAAATCATGATGAAGTCCCTGACTATGCATACATAGGTGTACTATACTTTCTAATATCCAGTAAACCAACACATTGGCAGCCTTGCCCTCTATGCCTGCAATTTCTGTTTTGCCTGTTCAGTGTTGTCCCAGCCACATTGTTTGGATCCAAATCACCATTTGCCTCAGTTCACAAACATGACTGACACTATTCAATATGAGGATGGCAATTGGGGTCCAAATAATGCCGCTTAGAGCAGCAGAACCCAGAGCAGGAAGTCTTGTTATGAGTACAGATTGCTGGTACAGGTTTAAAGGGAGTCTGCCACCTCCATATGGCCATATGCAGTGCTTACATGGCTCTGTAGCTCACCTATACAGGATTGTAACGGTACCTTTGTCTTTGTCTTTAGACTTGCACCAGCAGGAAAAACAAAGTTTAATTAATATGCAAATGAGCACTCGCAAGTGCCCAGGGGCGGTGTTCAGTGTGTAGGTGCCCAGGCTGATCTGCCTACTTTTCGCTGATCTGCCTTCTTTTCACTTTACTCCTCCCCAGCCTCTTCCTTTGCCCGCCCTCCAAGTCCGGACCTATCGATGAGGCAAGAGACTTGGAGGGCGGGCAAAGGAAGAGGCTGGGGAGGAGTAACGCTGAAAGAAGGCAGATCAGCCTGGGCACCTACACACTGAACACCGCCCCTGGGCACTTGCGAGTGCTCATTTGCATATGAATTAAACTTCGTTTTTCCTGCTGGTGCAAGTCTGAAGAAAAGAACAAAGGTACCGTTACAATCGTGTATAGGTTTGCTACAGAGCCATGTAAGCACTGTATATGGCCATAGGGAGGTGACAGACTCCTTTTAAAGGGCTTCTGTCACCCCACTAAACCTTTTTTTTTTTTTTGGGTACTTATAATCCCTATACTGCGATATATCTATACATTATGTTATTAATCATTTTCGTTCTGTAGATAAGGCAAAAAACGTACTTTTATAATATGCTAATTACCTGTCTACCACAGGGCCGTAGATAATTTTTTTTCCTGGGGGGGGGGGGGTTCAGCTTTCTCAAATTATAAGAGTCATCATCCACGTCCACAGATATCTCCCCCCTTTCCCCCATAACAGTGTCCCTGACAGTGTCCCTATTGTAAGACGGACTCGCCGTTCCTTATGTAAGTGACTAAGTGAGCTACTTGTGCAAAGTATATGTACTACTACTATCTAATAATCTATCACTAACTTTAAATACCCCAAATTGGGTCCTAAACTGAAAAATTTGGTTGCCAAATTTAAAATACATATAATTGTAATAAAAAAAGACATGGAGGAGAATACAGCACCACATACCTCTTACATCCAGTGACATCTCCTGTCATGTAGACTTTCTCTTTCCTCTTCTCCTCCATTTGACCCAGACCACCATGGCAAATTCTTTCAGCCACATCTTGTCTCTACAGTTTGTAACACAGACACGTTAGATTTCTAAATTTTTCCATCAACCTCCTCACCCTGGTGTCCCCACAGTGTCATCCTGCCACCCCCAATACTGTGCCCGTTGTGCTCCCCAATGCCCCAGGAACTATACTGCTGAAAAAATAGTGACCCTAATAGACATAATTGGGGTAATTTATCAAACTGGTGTAAAGTAGAACTGGATTTCCAAAAGAGCTGTTAAATATTAAAGGTGGAATCTGATTGGCTGCTATGGGCAACTAAGCCAGTTCTGCGTTACACCAGTTTGATAAATTACCCCAAATGTTCCTATAGTGTCCACAACAGCTATAATGTTCCCTAGAGTGCCCCCAGTAATAATAACACCCTCTATTGTGCTCCAGGCAATAATCCCTGTATAGTGTCCCCAGAAATAATAGAATTGCCCCTACAGTGCCTCCCCAATAGAAACACCCCCATATAGTAATTTCCACCACACTGCCCCCACATAGTAATCCCCCATAGTAATTTGCCCCCACACAGTAATTTCCCTCAAACTGCCCCCATATAGTAGTTTGCCCCCACACAGTAATTTGCCCCACACTGCCCCCACATAGTAATTTCCACCAAACTGCCCCCACATAGTAATTTCCACCAAACTGCCCCAACATAGTAATTTCCACCACACTGCCCCACATAGTAATTTGCCCCCACACTGCCCTCACATAGTAATTTGCCCCCACATAGCAATTTCCCCACACTGTTCCCACATAGTAATTTCCACCACACTGCCCCCACATAGTAATTTCCACCACACTGCCCCACATAGTAATTTTCCCCCACACTGCCCCCACATAGCAATTTCCCCACACTGTCCCCACATAGAAATTACCCTACACTGTCCCCACATAGCAATTACCCCCACACAATAGTTTCCCCCACACTGCCCCATCTAGTAATTTGCCCCCACATGGTAGTCCCTCTCATAATAATTTGTCCCCACATAGTATTCCCTCCCATAATAATTTGGCCCCATACAGCCCCTACATTCCCCTCCACATGTACTCGATTTATCTTCCCTAATATGTCCTCCTGTGTGTGTCCCCCCACATGTCCCCCAAAGTAGGCACATAAAATAAAAAATGAACAAAAAATGAAAAGCTAAATACTCGCCTATGTCCAGGGCCAGGCGCTTGCTCGCAGAGGAAGGCAGGATGAGTCAGGCGCGTCACAGTGCTGCGTCCCGGCACAGGTGCGCGATTACGTCATCACGCACGCCTCCGCTGGGATTTCACTACCGCATAGGCCTCAGGCCTACAAGGCCTGAAGCCTATGGCGGTGATCGGCGACGGGACAGGGAGCAATGTGCTCCCGTGCCCCGCCGCAGTATGTGGGCGTTCGGGTCAGCGTTGGGCCCCCCAGCGGTTCTGTGCCCGGGGCTGCCGACCCGAACATCCCTATTGTAATCCGCCACTGATGCTGAGGACAGACACTCTGGGGGGGGTTTGAACCGCCCTATCCCCCCCCTTATCTACGCCGTCTTCTCTTTCGGTGACGTCATCGGCGCAGGCGCACTGAGGGAGTGCTGAGGAGGCGAGCCTCCTTCTCTCAGAGCGCCTGCGCCGAATCAGGACAGGCGCGCGATTTTTGAAATGCAGACAGGGCCAGCCAGGAGGAGATCGCGGCTGGCCCTGTCAATCAACAGGAGGAGAGGGCGGTTTTTTGCGGCTGCTACCAGCAAGTAGACGCCCTACTTGCTGGTAGACAGGTAATTAGCATATTATAAAAGTATGTTTTTTGCCTTATCTACAGAACGAAAATGGTTAATAACATAATGTATAGATATATCGCAGTATAGGGATTATAAGTACCAGTACCCAAAAACAAAAAAAAAGAGTTTAGTGGGGTGACAGAAGCCCTTTAAATCCTCAAGAAAGACCTAGACATTACATACTAAAACATAACTTTTACTTGAAGTCCTTAAAATTCAAATAAACAAAAATGGTGGTCAAATCATGCGGTGGAAAACGATAAAATGTCAAAACTATTTTGAGTACTTGGTCAAGACATTTACTGGTTTATAATGGAATGGTCTTACCAGATCCTGAAGTACATATACTGATTTTTGTCTGCCCAGTGTTCGTCCTTTACTGTCAAGACGAGACACATAGAAAACAGCAGGGTCTGTATCACTGAGGTATATCTTCTGGGGACATAATCCTAAATAACCCTACCATCTAAACCCTGAAATTGGTTGGGATGAGGGCTGATAGTCCCTACCTAGCAGTAATACAGAGCACCCGCCCGGTAGGGGCAACCCCGTCAGGAACCTGTCCCTTTAAGGGGCCTATTCCCTAAAAGTGTCCCGACATGACATGTTTCATCCCATTTGGGGACTCATCAGGGGATATGTAAGTAGAGAGTCAAAGTTCAGAAGTGTAATGGAGATGTCAGATGAATAGGCAACTCCTATGGCGGTCTCCAGAGAAAAGCAGTGGTCTGTATCTGGACAGGTTGGGGAAGTGTCCCCACAGAAACCCACGTCTCACCGCCTGTAAAGTCACACGGAGGGAGCTGTGTGACTTTACAGGCAGTGAGACATGGGAGTTGCCTATTCATCTAACATCTCCATTACACTTGTGGTCTGCAATGCACGGGCACGACCGTGGGTCCGCCGCATGCGGAAATCAGACCCATTCACTTAAATGGGGTCCGTGATCCGCATCAGACAGTCCGCACCACAAAAAAGTAGTGCATGCACTACTTTTTTGCAGTGCGGAGGCACAGCCAGAAATGCCACGGAAGCACTCTGTAGTGCTTCCGTGGGTTTCCGATCCGTGCCTCCATTCCGCATCTCTGTGATTGCGGACCCATTGAAGTGGATTGAGTCCGCGATCCGTGGTGCACACGGCTGATGTCTGTGTATTGCGCATCCCCTGTATGCGGCCCGCAATAACGCCATGGCCAGGCAACGGTCATGTGCCTGAGCCCTAATTGTATGGCCACATGTTCAGGTTTTTTGAAGCCACAATCAGCTGTAGATTAGAGATGAGCGAATCAATTCATCTTATTAGCAGCAGTTCTTCACCTGTCCCCACGGGCTTGACAATCTTCTGCCCTGTCGCTGCTTAGTGTAGCGGTGCCATCTTAGAAGCACTCATTCAGTCTTGCAAGCACTTTTGGGTAGTGGCACATGAGCAGTCTCTGTAACCGCAGCCGAATCAGTGCTTGCTTGCTTACGCCTCTACACTGAGCAGAGACAAGGCAGAAGATTGACCGGGCTGGGCTAGATGTCTTCTTCACAACTTCACCTTTTTTAAATCCACTCCTGGTTTTTAACTTCAAAAACTGCATAAAAAAACCTGAATGCATAAAAAAAAACCTGAGGAGTTTCTTTTAATTTGTGCTTTTTTATTATTATTTTACTCACTTCTATAGCGGTGACATATTCTGCAGTGCTGTACAGGCATTATCACTGCTCCCCAGTGGAGCTCACAATCTAGGTTTCCTATCAGTATGTCTTTGGAGCGTGGGAGGACAGGGCTCTTGATATTTCTTATTTTCCCTACTAAAACAGGAATAGTCTTCTTCCGTCATCTTGTTTCACTGTCAGTAGTATGTGCTGTTGCTTCCTTCCTCTTGTGTAACAGGCTAGAATTTGTCTGTCCTGGACAACGGCAACCTTGTATAATTCTACTAGTTCATCACATAAAGCGTATGAGAGCTGCAGGGTTTGTTGAGATGAACCAACAAATGTAAAAGATCCTTATGTACTAAAGAAGCCCACTCTTTATTTTGTGTCTTTTTCCACTATTTCACCTGCTGCAGTTTAATGGGGAATATACATATTTTGCATGTAATAGCTTTAGTTGATTATTTGAAATCTCTTGTAATCTTTCTTTCTGTACAACAATATGAATTAGACAGTGGGTATATTGACTATAAAGTCTTCCCTGTTACCTGCCCTCTATGCATTTGACATACTGGTGCTTGCTCTTTACTGCAGAACGCCAGGAACAAAGCTGTCCGTAGTGCCTTCTGTCCTTGCAGCACAAGTCACTGTCACCTGTCCCAATGTCAGTGGTTTGTATGTAGCTTTCTGACCTCCAATGTGGACATGAGATATAAGACTTCAGCCACTGCTGTACCTGGTGCTACTTTACATGCATTGCAGCGTGGACTGCAATGATTCTTCCTAGGCCGATATGACACTTCCCTCACAAATTACAGGGGTTTTCCAAGTGTTTTTTTTTTTTTACTGATGACCTATACTCTGGATAGGTCATCAGTATCTGACCAGTGAGAGTCTGACACCTGTGACGCCTGCCAATCAGCTGTAGTAGCGCCATGGCCTTCTCCATCTTTTCCTATGCTATGTGACGTTGCGTTCATCGATCATATGGCCTAAGTGCAGCTCAGCCCCATAGAAGTGAATGGGACTGGGCTGTGATATCAAGCACAGCTGCTATACAGTGTACGGCGCTGTGCTTGGTGAGCTGAGAGAGGGCCGTGGCGCTCACAGGAGTGCTGGTGCCTTCTCAAGCAGCTGATCGGAGTTGGTCCCGGGTGTTGGACCACCACCAATCAGATACTGATGACCTATCCAGAGGATTGGTCATCAGTAAGAAACCCTTTTAACTTACATTGTTGGATTACATATCATATTGAAAGAAAATCAGGCAATCGTCTCACTTTCCGACAGGAAGAATGTGAACCATGAATGCAGATACAGATTACCTTCCAACCGTCCAATTTCACCCATTTAGAGCGCCATTAGAGTAACCCCATAAACAATAGTGGGCTGCTGGGGGTCCGGGACATCCCCTCTCTTTTTGTGAGCGCAGTAAGCTGTAGGACTGGTATTTGTGGTGCACTCTTTCTCCTCACACAGTTTTCTGCCCAAGTACTATAGCAACATTTTGAAATCTGCACCGTGCTGTATTCTGCTGAGGAAAGTTGGATTTCAGCCGGAATTTCACCGCTGCCATTACAAAGGATGAAATCCATAGTTGAATCAAAATCTGAGACATGATGCACAGATCCTGTGTGGACATAAATATTAAAGGGAACCTGTCACCTCTATTATGTTGCCTTACTGAGGGCATCATATTATAGTGAGAAACCCACTGAATTCAGTGGACTGTCACTTCTGAGCTAGTATTAAGTACTCTTATAGTATTGACAAGGCGAACCTCGCAGCGCCCACCAGCACGGTGACAGAGATGAGTCTGATGAGACTCGAGACCTCACCCTCCCCGCTTCCTGCCCATGTTACACATAGGGAAGAAAACTGACAGTTATGGGCAGGAGACGAGGAAGGGGGAGATCACGAGTCTCAATGGACTCTTCCCTCATCTCAGGTTCTCCCTGTTAGTACTGTAAAAGTACTGAATTCTAGCCCAGAAGTGACAGCCCTCTGAATTCAGCGGGTCTATGGCTATGCTATGCTGCCGCAGCGAAGCAGCATGGTAAACGTGACCGCTTCACTTAAAAATTTTGCCTGCATTCAAATGGCCTAAGTTTTTAATGTCATATTTTAAACAAATACAGCATATAGGAACCCTTGAAAATATTGGTATTATGTCATAGCTGTGTTGTGCTCAAGTACATATAGGGGGACATTTATAAAAATTAGTGTAAAGGAAAACTGGTGTAGTTGCCCATAGCAACTAATCAGATTCCACCTTTCGATCTCTTAAGAAACTTTGAAAAATGAAATTTTGAATCAGTTTTCCTTTACACCAGTTTTGACAAAATCCCCCTTATAGTCCTGATGAGACTTCCCCTTGGATGCAACACGGACGTTACACTGATGTCATCCGTGTTTTGCGGACCCCAAAAAACATAAAGTTGTGTTAATGCCCCCTGATTCAGACTTCTTCGATAATATGGAGTATTTGAATTATTGACTGATTTGAACTTCTCTCTTTCTTTGTTTTCCAGGTAGGGTAATAGTAGCAACCAGTAACGGGGTGTATGTTTTAATACCCTTGCCTTTGGAAAAGCAGATACAAGACCTTTTATCAAACCAGAGAGTCGAAGAAGCTCTTGTACTTGCCAAAGGTGCACGGCATAATATTCCAAAGGAGAAATTTCAGGTATGCTGAATATAGTTACATTGGTTTTATTGCATAAAAGGAATCACAAATTGACAATATTTTAGGCATTTCTCCATAGACCATCAATATCAGATTGGTGGGGGTCTAACATTCGGCAGCCCACGATCTGAAGGGGGCACAGGGCGGGGTATTGTAGCTTCATCTTGCACTGTTGCTCCAAAGTAAACGGGTAGATAAAAGAAAGTAAACAATGAAGAGTCACACGAGCACCGCGCCCCACTTCCAATGGATGGAGAATCAGACCACCACCGATAAGATATTGATGGCCTATTTAAAAGGGGTTTTCCGGGCTTTTTCTATTGATGACCTATTGTCAGGATAGGTCATCAATATCAGATTGGCGGGGGTGCCTGGTGTCGGACCCCCGCCGATCTGATCAGCTGTATGAGGAGACTTGTGCTGTTTTCCTTCTCTCTTCCTGCTTCCTGCTGTATGTCTATGGCAAAGCTTAAGTGGACAGGAAGAGATAAAGGTGGCGGTACGTGCCCACTGCACGTGCCATCTCCTCATACAACTGATCGGCAGGGGTGCAGGGTGTCATACCCCTGCCGATCTGATATTGATTACCTATCCTGAGGATAGGTCATCAATAGAAAAAGCCCAGAAACCCCTTTAAGGATAGGCCGTCCATGTTCTGAGCCCAGAAAACCCCTCTAGTAATCTGGGTATTACCAATATGTTGTTAAATACGAAAAAATATAAAAATGTTATAGCTCACCACAACCCTGTGCCTTGATGTCACATTGGAGCGGTGCTCGGCTTCTCCGTCCCAGCTTCGGGTAAACCACTTACACATGACACTCTTCTCCATAAACAGTGATGCTTTATTAATTTAAAGTTAAAAACATGTTTCACAACTGCATAATTGGTTCAATAAAACCTACGAGTTTCGGATAGCACCCACTGTATCCTTACTCATGGTCTGAGTAGTGTTTTCATTCCCATTAAAACATTTAGTAATCGCTGCTGGGTTCTCAATGAAGAAGTCCACTCAGTAGATTTCCTCATTCTTGTAAATTCAGCTTTTTATGGTAGTGTGCAGAACTCCATGTGAAATTAAGAGTCCAGCGGACTAGTCCGGCCTCCCAGCCTACATTCTGTTACATGTCGTTTGGCCATGGTTTATCAAGTAGCTTTACCACTTCTTGGGAAGGCTAAGATTATACAGGTTTCCATATCATCTCCCAATACTAATGTTTTCTGTGTGTTCCTTTACTGAGTTTGGTGTCTCCGTGCTGCTGTCACTACTGTCAGGTTCACCAGACCGGGCACGTTGCATGTCAGCTGTAAGAATCAGGCTTCGATGACACTGTGTCACTCATACTGGCAAACTGGACTTCATCTACAGTGAAATGAAGTGTTCCACATGGGCTCATCACGGGGATGGCTGACGATCAGACAGGCTCCTGTCACACCGTTATGATGACAGCTCAGCGTCCCTGGCTCTATACCTGTGTCTAGGAGGAAGATGACTTCCCTGAGATGGTACTGGCTGTAGCTAACAATGTGATGCAGTACTGAGGCATCATGGTGATAGCATAGCATGAAGGAAGAGGAAGTAGGGTGACATCAAAGATTCAAGATGATGTCCGATCAGAAGTAGATAGGAGGCTGAAATCCAAGGAGGTGAATACAATACACATACAAGAAGCCCAGAGCTCTACAGACAATCAGGTGGAGATGCAATGATGGAAAAAAGTGCTGAATACACAAAGAACAGATGAGTGTTGAGATTGCTGGTGGGTGCAGTCACTGGTTGTCTCACTAGTAAAGTATTTTTGTCTTGAGGAACACTCTCATCATATGTGAAGATAAAATGAAGCACTGTATGGAGTCAATTCATTTCAATGGATGTCGGAAGTCTTTAGGAACTAAGAGCCACACTTGATATGGCTCACAGCTTCAGTCAATAGAAAGAGGTGCCAATCAGGGGAACCACCGCCAGCTTAACCTGCCCAAAGAAAGTAAAGTTGAAAGCAGCTATAGAGAGAGAGCTTTATAGAGAAGTCCATTATAACCTACTGGCCATATTTCTGTACATTGTGACATCATGTCTGATATTGTTGCCAAGACCAAGGTAAAACCAAGGTTTCTTGAATAAGGGAATATATATAGAAGTTGAGGTTAAAAACCGGGTCTGTTTTGCTGTGGTTTTACAGTGCAGTACTTGACTGCACATTTTTTACAGGTGAAAGGTAAAATACATGTGTTTCCCCTGTAAGAACTGCACAGACAGTCAATTACCACATCAAAGAACTGTGGCAAATCTGCAGTTTTCAGATGCAGATTCCATTCCTCGACAACATCTGAATACATCCTAAGGTTAAAGATTCTTTATGTTCAGGCAGCACCTGATATCTGCATTGGTGGACCTGTGTGCTGTTCAGCCGGCAGCCTGAATCGCGTCATTTGAATGCGTTTCTCCTTTAATTATTCCATTCAGTTATGGTCATTACTAAAAGGCCAGCAAAAAAATAAGTGAGTGCACAGCTTCATATTGTGATATTCTGAAAGTGTTACGTGTCAGCCCACGTAGCATACCGTCAATCTTCTTGGTCTTACAAGCTCAATAAGCAGTGTTTGTTTTTCCATAGGTTATGTATAGAAGAATCCTGCAACAGGCTGGGTTTATACAGTTTGCTCAGCTTCAGTTTTTAGAAGCAAAAGAATTATTCAGGTAAAGAATACCCTTAATTGGTCTGAATCTTATGTCTGTACCAAAGATAATTAAAGTGTAGCTGTTATTTCAAACTTTTATTGAATTTGAATTAATTTTATTAGAAAACACCCTGTAAAGTGTATTCTTAGCAACACTACTGAATGCTGAAGACAGCTATGTGTAACCTACAGAGGCAGGCTCCTCAGCCTGCCTGTTATCTCCCTTCTACATGTGACCTACCATATTTCTGACCTGTCTGTCTGTCAGCATTAGAAAGCAGATGATCCTGGCACTCGATGTCTTCAATATGCTTTTATTATCACAACATCAGATGTTAAATAGGACACGTTTCGGACCGTCCAGAGCCCTCGTCAACTAGCTATTTAGTATGAGGATACCCCTTTTATATATTTTCTGTCTCTGCTTTTAAGCTGTTACTAGAGGGGTTCAAACTTGCAACCTTTTGCTTCAGAGAAGGAAGCACACTGTTGTCTATGGGAAAAGGAAAAAGGACATTTTATTTAGAATAGTTCCATTAGCTGGTCATAGTGTGCACTGTAGCACACTGGTAAGGCATCTGTCTTCCACACAAAACTCATAAGTTCAAGTCCTGTGGTAGCAGCAAAAGACTAATTTATTTAGTAATCACAGAAATCTAATGCAGGAAAATAAATTTTATATATATATATATATATATATATATATATAATATGGATGACTATGAAAATTGTAGATTCACACTGAAGGCATCAAAACTATGAATTAACACGTGGAATTATATACATAACAAAACAGTGTGAAACAACTGAAAATATGTCATATTCTAGGTTCTTCAAAGTAGCCACCTTTTGCTTTGATTACTGCTTTGCACACTCTTGGCATTCTCTTGATGAGCTTCAAGAGGTAGTCACCTGAAATGGTCTTCCAACAGTCTTGAAGGAGTTCCCAGAGATGCTTAGCACTTGTTGGCCCTTTTGCCTTCACTCTGCGGTCCACCTCACCCCAAACCATCTTGATTGGGTTCAGGTCCGGTGACTGTGGAGGCCAGGTCATCTGGCGCAGCACCCCATCACTCTCCTTCATGGTCAAATAGCCCTTACACAGCCTGGAGGTGTGTTTGAGGTCATTGTCCTGTTGAAAAATAAATGATGGTCCAACTAAAGGCAAACCGGATGGACTAGCATGCCGCTGCAAGATGCTATGGTAGCCATGCTGGTTCAGTATGCCTTCAATTTTGAACAAATCCCCAACAGTGTCACCAGCAAAGCACCCCCACACCATCACACCTCCTCCTCCATGCTTCACGGTGGGAACCAGGCATGTAGAGTCCATCCATTCACCTTTTTTGCGTCGCACAAAGACACGGTGGTTGGAACCAAAGATCTCAAATCTGGACTCATCAGACCAAAGCACAGATTTCCACTGGTCTAATGTTCATTCCTTGTGTTCTTTAGCCCAAACAAGTCTCTTCTGCTTGTTGCCTGTCCTTAGCAGTGGTTTCCTAGCAGATATTCTACCATGAAGACCTGATTCACACAGTCTCCTCTTAACAGTTGTTCTAGAGATGTGTCTGCTGCTAGAACTCTGTGTGGCATTGACCTGGTCTCTAATCTGAGCTGCTGTTAACCTGCGATTTCTGAGGCTGGTGACTCGGATGAACTTATCCTCCGCAGCAGAGGTGACTCTTGGTCTTCCTTTCCTGGGGCGTCCGCATGTGAGCCAGTTTCTTTGTAGCGCTTGATGGTTTTTGTGACTGCACTTGGGGACACTTTCAAAGTTTTCCCAATTTTTCGGACTGACTGACCTTCATTTCTTAAAGTAATGATGGCCACTCGTTTTTCTTTACTTAGCTGCTTTTTTCTTGCCATAATACAAATTCTAACAGTCTATTCAGTAGGACTATCAGCTGTGTATCCACCTGACTTCTCCACAACGCAACTGATGGTCCCAACCCCATTTATAAGGCAAGAAATCCCACTTATTAAACCTGACAGGGCACACCTGTGAAGTGAAAACCATTTCAGGTGACTACCTCTTGAAGCTCATCAAGAGAATGCCAAGAGTGTGCAAAGCAGTAATCAAAGCAAAAGGTGGCTACTTTGAAGAACCTAGAATATGACATATTTTCAGTTGTTTCACACTTTTTTGTTATGTATATAATTCCACATGTGTTAATTCATAGTTTTGATGCCTTCAGTGTGAATCTACAATTTTCATAGTCATGAAAATAAAGAAAACTCTTTGAATGAGAAGGTGTGTCCAAACTTTTGGTCTGTTCTGTGTATATATCTATATATATATATATATATGTTCAGGCAGCACCTGATATCTGTATTGGTAGAATCTTATATATATATACACAGATTGTACAGGAATACTAGTAAAGGTTTTTAGAGAAATTCCACTTATTTACAGCTGTCAAGCCTGTGGCTCAGCTATCAAGGATTTTGCCTTTGATACAGAAAGTCCCTGGTCTGAATCTCTGTGTAAATGGAGTTCAGTAGTCACACCCCCACCTCCTCTGTACTTCATGTCTCCTCATGAACTCCATTCCTACAGAGATTCAGCTGATCATATAAAACTGTGTTCAGGATCATAACCTTGACAGGTAGAGCAGAGAGGAGGATGAGGCAGCTCTTTAGCTCAGTGTTGTAAAGTAACTTGTCCTGCTGTATAATTTTGGTTTTGTGTGTACTAATAGGATGGCGGCCATTTTACTTCTACTGGTAATTGCTCCCTAGACAAAATAGCCATTATAACTAATGAAAGGTAATATATTAAATAATAATAATAATAAAGTAATATTTAAGTATTTTCAGTAATTTTATTTTCTTAACCCCTTAAGGACCCCCGCCGTACATGTATGGCGCTGGTGGACGTCACTTAAGGACAGATTTGTATTACTCACGGTCTTAAGGTAACTTCTGAGGTTGCGGCTCATGTAATCAGCTGCCGGCTGCATTGGCTAAACTTGCACTGCTCCCAGCTTTGTTCACAATGTATTCGCCGCTACTGCAGGTCAGGTATCAATCAATCGTTGTCTTATAACTTCCTTGTAAGTCGCTGTCCACACTGTCCTCGTATCAGCCTTTACCAAACGCAGTTTCGGAACGGCTATGTTCCTTCCTCAGTGGTGTAAAATCAAATGGATATAATATCCATCCAATATCCATTTGATTTTACACCACTGAGAAAGAAACATACCGTTCCGAAACGTGTTTGGTGAAGGCTGATACGAGGACAGTGTGGACGGCGACTTACAAGGAAGTTATAAAGACAACGATTGATTGATACCTGACCTGGAGTAGCGGTGAATACATTGTGAACAAAGCTGGGAGCAGCGCGAGTTTAGCCGGCTAAGGCG
Organism: Bufo gargarizans; assembly: GCF_014858855.1. Classification (NCBI taxonomy): domain Eukaryota; kingdom Metazoa; phylum Chordata; class Amphibia; order Anura; family Bufonidae; genus Bufo; species Bufo gargarizans. The sequence continues at coordinate 218,884,658 of NC_058082.1, read as the reverse complement.
CAGTCGGCAGCTGATTTACATAAGCCGCAACCTCAAAAGATAACTCACGACCGTGAGTAATACAAATCTGTCCAGTTGAAATGTGAACATTGCAGTGCAACAACATAACGTGTGCACACTCTAGTTGCTACCAATACAGTTCATGTGAATTTAACGCCATAAGCAGTGTTAAATATAAAATACAGACACAGTATTTGAAGCGTGGGACAAACATGATCTTTGTCGCCACAAGAATCTCCTAAATACAGACAAACAGGAAGTAAATGACACATAAGTCCTGTGGGACCAATTGCGGAGAAAGTGTCCATCATAAATCTACTATTGTTTACAACTGAAACGCCGTCCAATCATATGTCCGAACAATTTTCAGCCTATTGTTTTTAAATTTTTAATTTAATTTTTCCATTGAATTTAATTTTTCATGCGAGAGCTCCACATAAGGGATCTGGGTCATTCTATATGTAATGATTATTAACGTTAAGCGCTTTTGGTATAGGAATTAGAAAGGAAGTTAGGTTTTATACCAAATAGGGATATATTTATTATTTTTTTATATTTATATTAACTGTTTATTGTTGAATAAAACGTAAGTAAATAGTTGAGAGCCAGTCATATTTTTCTAATGTCATATAGAGCAACCAAAAATCATATCTATCGTAAATAGTACCAACAAAACTGCCACCTTATCCCGTAGTTTCCAAAATGTGGTCACTTTTTTTGAGTTTCTACTCTAGAGGTGCATCAGGGGGTCTTCAAATGGAAAATCTGCCCAAAAAGTTAAATTCTGAAATTTAATCTGCATTTTTCTTTAATTCTTGTAGAACACCTAAAGGGTTAACAAAGTTTGTAAAATCAGTTTGGAATACCTTGAGGGGTGTAGTTTCCAAAATGGGGTCACTTTTTGGAGTTTCTACTCTAGGGGTGCATCAGGGGGTCTTCAAATGACATGGCAACTTAAAATTATCCCAGTGAAATCTGCCCTCCAATAACCACATGGCGCTCCTTTCCTTCTACACCCTGCCATGTGCCCGTACAGCAGTTTACGATCATAAATGGGGTGTTTCTGTAAACTACAGAATCAGGGTAATAAATATTGAGTTTTGTTTGGCTATTAACTCTTGCTTTGTTAGCGGAAAAAATGCATTAAAATGGAAAATCTGCCCAAAAAGTGAAATTCCAAAATGTAATCTACATTTTCCTTTAATTTTTGTAGAACACCTAAGGAGTTAACAAAGTTTGTAAAATCTGTTTTGAAAACAATGAGGGGTGTAGTTTCTAAATTTGGGCCATTTATGGGTGGTGGTTTCTATTATGTAAGCCCAAAGTGACTTCAGACTTGAACTGGTCCTTGAATTGGGTTTTAGAAATGTTCTTAAAAATGTTTAAATTTGCTTCTAAACTTCTAAGTCTTCTAACGTCCCAAAAAAAGAAAATCTCATTTACAAAATGATCCAAACATGAAGTAGACATATGGGAAATGTAAAGTAATAACTATTTTAGGAGGTATCACTATCTGTTTTAAAAGCAAAGAAATAGAAATGTTGAAAATTGCGAATTGTTCAAAGATTTTTGGTAAATTTTGTATTTTTTTTATAAATAAAAATGAAATATTTTGACTCAAATTTACCACTGTCATGAAGTACAATATGTGACGAGAAAACAGTCTCAGAATGGTTTGGATAACTAAAAGCTTTTTAAAGTTATCACCACATAAAGTGACACGTCAGATTTGCAAAAAATGGCCTGGTCCTTAACCACCTCCGGACCGCCTAACGCGCCGATGCGTCCGGAAGGTGGTTGCTTTTCTCCTCCTGGACGCATCGGCGCGTCATCTCGCGAGACGCGAGATTTCCTGTGAACGCGCGCACACAGGCGCGCGCGCTCACAGGAACGGAAGGTAAGCGAGTGGATCTCCAGCCTGCCAGCGGCGATCGCTCGCTGGCAGGCTGGAGATCCGAATTTTTTAACCCCTAACAGGTATATTAGACGCTGTTTTCATAACAGCGTCTAATATACCTCCTACCTGGTCCTCTGGTGGTCCCTTTTGTTAGGATCGACCACCAGAGGACTCAGGTAGGTCAGTACAGTCCCACCAAACACCACACTACACTACACCCCCCCCCCCCCCCCCCCCGGTCACTTATTAACCCCTTATAAACCCCTGATCACCCCATATAAACTCCCTGATCACCCCCCTGTCATTGATCACCGCCCTGTCATTGATCACCCCCCTGTCAGGCTCCGTTCAGACGTCCGCATGATTTTTACGGATCCGATCCATGTATCCATGGATCCGTAAAAATCATGCGGACGTCTGAATGGAGCCTTACAGGGGGGTGATCAATGACAGGCGGGTGATCACCCATATACACTCCCTGATCACCCCCTGTCATTGATCACCGCCCTGTCAGGCTCCATTCAGACGTCCGCATGATTTTTACGGATCCGATCCATGTATCCATGGATCCGTAAAAATCATGCGGACGTCTGAATGGAGCCTTACAGGGGGGTGATCACCCATATACACTCCCTGATCACCCCCTGTCATTGATCACCCCCCTGTCAGGCTCCATTCAGACGTCCGCATGATTTTTACGGATCCGATCCATGGATCCATGGATCCGTAAAAATCATGCGGACGTCTGAATGGAGCCTTACAGGGGGGGTGATCAGTGACAGGGGGGTGATCACCCTGATTACCCTGATCACCCCCTGTCATTGATAACCCCCCTGTAAGGCTCCATTCAGACGTCCGCATGCGTTCTGTGGATCCGATCCATGTATCCATGGATCCGTAAAAAATCATGCGGATGTCTGAATGGAGCCTTACAGGGGGGGTGATCAGTGACAGGGGGGTGATCACCCTGATTACCCTGATCACCCCCTGTCATTGATAACCCCCCTGTAAGGCTCCATTCAGACGTCCGCATGCGTTCTGTGGATCCGATCCATGTATCCATGGATCCGTAAAAAATCATGCGGATGTCTGAATGGAGCCTTACAGGGGGGGTGATCAGTGACAGGGGGGTGATCACCCTGATTACCCTGATCACCCCCTGTCATTGATAACCCCCCTGTAAGGCTCCATTCAGACGTCCGCATGCGTTCTGTGGATCCGATCCATGTATCCATGGATCCGTAAAAAATCATGCGGATGTCTGAATGGAGCCTTACAGGGGGGGTGATCAGTGACAGGGGGGTGATCACCCTGATTACCCTGATCACCCCCTGTCATTGATAACCCCCCTGTAAGGCTCCATTCAGACGTCCGCATGCGTTCTGTGGATCCGATCCATGTATCCATGGATCCGTAAAAAATCATGCGGATGTCTGAATGGAGCCTTACAGGGGGGGTGATCAGTGACAGGGGGGTGATCACCCTGATTACCCTGATCACCCCCTGTCATTGATAACCCCCCTGTAAGGCTCCATTCAGACGTCCGCATGCGTTCTGTGGATCCGATCCATGTATCCATGGATCCGTAAAAAATCATGCGGATGTCTGAATGGAGCCTTACAGGGGGGTGATCAGTGACAGGGGGGTGATCACCCTGATTACCCTGATCACCCCCTGTCATTGATAACCCCCCTGTAAGGCTCCATTCAGACGTCCGCATGCGTTTTGTGGATCCGATCCATGTATCCATGGATCCGTAAAAAATCATGCGGATGTCTGAATGGAGCCTTACAGGGGGGGTGATCAGTGACAGGGGGGTGATCACCCTGATTACCCTGATCACCCCCTGTCATTGATAACCCCCCTGTAAGGCTCCATTCAGACGTCTGCATGCGTTCTGTGGATCCGATCCATGTATCCATGGATCCGTAAAAAATCATGCGGATGTCTGAATGGAGCCTTACAGGGGGGGTGATCAGTGACAGGGGGGTGATCACCCTGATTACCCTGATCACCCCCTGTCATTGATAACCCCCCTGTAAGGCTCCATTCAGACGTCCGCATGCGTTCTGTGGATCCGATCCATGTATCCATGGATCCGTAAAAAATCATGCGGATGTCTGAATGGAGCCTTACAGGGGGGTGATCAGTGACAGGGGGGTGATCACCCTGATTACCCTGATCACCCCCTGTCATTGATAACCCCCCTGTAAGGCTCCATTCAGACGTCCGCATGCGTTTTGTGGATCCGATCCATGTATCCATGGATCCGTAAAAAATCATGCGGATGTCTGAATGGAGCCTTACAGGGGGGGTGATCAGTGACAGGGGGGTGATCACCCTGATTACCCTGATCACCCCCTGTCATTGATAACCCCCCTGTAAGGCTCCATTCAGACGTCCGCATGCGTTCTGTGGATCCGATCCATGTATCCATGGATCCGTAAAAATCATGCGGACGTCTGAATGGAGCCTTACAGGGGGGGTGATCAGTGACAGGGGGGTGATTACCCTGATCACCCCCTGTCATTGATAACCCCCCTGTAAGGCTCCATTCAGACGTCCGCATGCGTTTTGTGGATCCGATCCATGTATCCATGGATCCGTAAAAAAATCATGCGGATGTCTGAATGGAGCCTTACAGGGGGGGTGATCAATGACAGGGGGTGATCAGGGAGTCTATATGGGTGATCACCCCCCTGTCATTGATCACCCCCCTGTCATTGATCACTCCCCCCCTGGTAAGGCTCCATTCAGCCATTTTTTTTGGCACAAGTTAGCGGAAATTTTTTGTTTGTTTTTGTTTTCGTTTTTTCTTACTAAGTCTCATATTCCACTAACTTGTGTCAAAAAATAAAATCTCACATGGACGCACCATACCCCTCACGGAATCCAAATGCGTAAACATTTTTAGACATTTATATTCCAGACTTCTCACGCTTTAGGGCCCCTAAAAAGCCAGGGCAGTATAAATACCCCACATGTGACCCCATTTCGGAAAGAAGACACCCCAAGGTATTCCGTGAGGGGCATATTGAGTCCATGAAAGATTGAAATTTTTGTCCTAAGTTAGCGGAAAGTGAGACTTTGTGAGAAAAAAAACAAAAAAAATCAATATCCGCTAACTTATGCAAAAAAAAAAAAAATTCTAGGAACTCGCCAGGCCCCTCATTGAATACCTCGGGGTGTCTTCTTTCCAAAGTGGGGTCACATGTGGGGTATTTATACTGCCCTGGCTTTTTAGGGGCCCGAAAGTGTGAGAAGAAGTCTGGGATCCAAATGTCTAAAAATGCCCTCCTAAAAGGAATTTGGGCCCCTTTGCGCATCTAGGCTGCAAAAAAGTGTCACACATCTGGTATCGCCGTACTCAGGAGAAGTTGGGGAATGTGTTTTGGGGTGTCATTTTACATATACCCATGCTGGGTGAGAAAAGTATCTTGGTCAAATGCCAACTTTGTATAAAAAAAATGGGAAAAGTTGTCTTTTGCCAAGATATTTCTCTCACCCAGCATGGGTATATGTAAAATGACCCCCCAAAACACATTCCCCAACTTCTCCTGAGTACGGCGATACCAGATGTGTGACACTTTTTTGCAGCCAAGGTGGGCAAAGGGGCACCTTTCAGATTTCGCAGGCCATTTTTTACACATTTTGATTTCAAGGTACTTCTTACACATTTGGGCCCCTAAATTGCCAGGGCAGTATAACTACGCCACAAGTGACCCCATTTTGGAAAGAAGACACCCCAAGGTATTCCGTGGGGGGCACGGCGAGTTCCTAGAATTTTTTATTTTTTGTCACAATTTAGCGGAAAATGATGATTTTTCTTTTTTTTTTCTTTTTTCCTTACAAAGTCTCATATTCCACTAACTTGCGACAAAAAATAAAAAATTCTAGGAACTCGCAGTGCCCCTCACGGAATACCTTGGGGTGTCTTCTTTCCAAAATGGGGTCACTTGTGGCGTAGTTATACTGCCCTGGCAATTTAGGGGCCCAAATATGTGAGAAGAACTTTGCAATCAAAATGTGTAAAAAATGCCCTGCAAAATCCGAAAGGTGCACTTTGGAATATGTGCCCCTTTGCCCACCTTGGCAGCAAAAAAGTGTGACACATCTGGTATCGCCGTACTCAGGAGAAGTTGGGCAATGTGTTTTGGGGTGTCATTTTACATATACCCATGCTGGGTGAGAAAAATATCTTGGTCAAATGCCAACTTTGTATAAAAAAATTGGAAAAGTTGTCTTTTGCCAAGATATTTCTCTCACCCAGCATGGGTATATGTAAAATGACAGCCCAAAACACATTCCCCAACTTCTCCTGAGTACGGCGATACCAGATGTGTGACACTTTTTTGATGCCAAGGTGGGCAAAGGGGCACATATTCCAAAGTGCACCTTTCGGATTTCACCGGTCATTTTTTACAGATTTTGATTGCAAAGTACTTCTCACACATTTGGGCCCCTAAATTGCCAGGGCAGTATAACTACGCCACAAGTGACCCCATTTTGGAAAGAAGACACCCCATGGTATTCCGTGAGGGGCATGGCGAGTTCCTAGAATTTTTTATTTTTTGTCGCAAGTTAGTGGAATATGAGACTTTGTAAGGAAAAAAGAGAAAAAAAAAAAAATCATAATTTTCCGCTAACTTGTGACAAAAAATAAAAAATTCTAGGAACTCGCAGTGCCCCTCACGGAATACCTTAGGGTGTCTTCTTTCCAAAATGGGGTCACTTGTGGCGTAGTTATACTGCCCTGGCAATTTAGGGGCCCAAATGTGTGAGAAGAACTTTGCAATCAAAATGTGTAAAAAATGCCCTGCAAAATCCGAAAGGTGCACTTTGGAATATGTGCCCCTTTGCCCACCTTGGCAGCAAAAAAGTGTGACACATCTGCTATCGCCGTACTCAGGAGAAGTTGGGCAATGTGTTTTGGGGTGTCATTTTACATATACCCATGCTGGGTGAGAAAAATATCTTGGTCAAATGCCAACTTTGTATAAAAAAATGGGAAAAGTTGTCTTTTGCCAAGATATTTCTCTCACCCAGCATGGGTATATGTAAAATGACACCCCAAAACACATTCCCCAACTTCTCCTGAGTACGGCGATACCACATGTGTGACACTTTTTTGCTGCCAAGGTGGGCAAAGGGGCGCATATTCCAAAGTGCACCTTTCAGATTTCACCGGTCATTTCTTACACATTTTGATTGCAAAGTTCTTCTCACACATTTGGGCCCCTAAATTGCCAGGGCAGTATAACTACGCCACAAGTGACCCCATTTTGGAAAGAAGACACCCCAAGGTATTCTGTGAGGGGCATGGTGAGTTCCTAGAATTTTTTATTTTTTGTCGCAAGTTAGTGGAATATGAGACTTTGTAAGAAAAAAAAAAAAAAAAAAAAATCATCATCATTTTCCGCTAACTTGTGACAAAAAATAAAAAGTTCTATGAACTCACTATGCCCATCAGCGAATACCTTAGGGTGTCTACTTTCCGAAATGGGGTCATTTGTGGGGTTTTTCTACTGTTTGGGCATTGTAGAACCTCAGGAAACATGACAGGTGCTCAGAAAATCAGAGCCGTTTCAAAAAGCGGAAATTCACATTTTTGTACCATAGTTTGTAAATGCTATAACTTTTACCCAAACCATTTTTTTTTTTGCCCAAACATTTTTTTTTTATCAAAGACATGTAGAACTATAAATTTAGCGAAAAATTTATATATGGATGTCGTTTTTTTTGCAAAATTTCACAGCTGAAAGTGAAAAATGTCATTTTTTTGCAAAAAAAATCGTTACATTTTGATTAATAACAAAAAAAGTAAAAATGTCAGCAGCAATAAAATACCACCAAATGAAAGCTCCATTAGTGAGAAGAAAAGGAGGTAAAATTCATTTGGGTGGTAAGTTGCATGACCGAGCGATAAACGGTGAAAGTAGTGTAGTGCCGAAGTGTAAAAAGTGGCCTGGTCATGAAGGGGGTTTCACCTAGCGGGGCTGAAGTGGTTAAAGGGAACCTGTCACCAGGATTTTGTGTATAGAGCTGAGGACATGGGTCGCTAGATGGCCGCTAGGACATCCGCAATACCCAGTCCCCAAAGCTCTGTGTGCGCTTTTATTGTGTAAAATAAAACTATTTGATGCATATGCAAATTAACCTGAGATGAGTCCTGTATGTGAGATGAGTCAGGGACAGGACTCATCTCAGGTTAATTTGCATATGTATCAAATCGTTTTTTTTACACAATAAAAGCACACAGAGCTATGGGGACTGGGTATTGCGGATGTGCTAGCGGTCATCTAGCAACCCATGTCCTCATCTTTATACACAAAATCCCGGTGACAGGTTCCCTTTAAGGTGAAAAATGTCAGGGTCCTGAAGGGGTTAATTCCCAGAGAACCCCTTTAATAACAAAAATAAACAACAAAAAATAAAGATAATTGTTGCCAACAAAATGCCTGTACTATTAAAATATAAATGTATTTATTGCGTATTGGGGGAAAAAACTAACTGCAGATTTACCGTTTTTTGTTGTTGCTTCATCTGAATAAAAAAATTAGCAAAAAGGCATATTCCAACATGATATCAATAAAAAATACTATTTGGCCTGCAACCCCCCCGCCTACTTGGCTTGGTCACATTTTCTGCAAATTTGACTCCACCTATAGCATGGGGCCACCTCTACGTTTTTTTACAGGGCCACTTTGAGTTCCCAATCCACCCCTGGTCCTATAGAGCACTTCAATTCATAATTACAAGTTTCCAAGAACTATTTTTGAGGAGAATAGTTAATTGGCCACACTCTATAAGCAATGGCTGCCAGAGAGTTTCTCCATATTTTTCTTTTTCCTCTCTCTTCCCTTTCTTTCTTCCTTCTCCCCTTCCTTCTCTGCCCTTTTAGGGGGGAGGAGGGGGTGGACGCATTACAGGGGGGGGGGGTCGGGGGAAGAGAGGTTTAGGGGTAAAATGGCATTCATTATATTAAGCTTGAATATTTTGTGTGTATTCGTTTTGTATATCAATAAAGAAAAAAAAAATAATGAGAGTTTCGCCATAAGCAATGCCAGAGTGCCCCCATTAATAGTGCCAGTCAGAATGGTATGTTATTTACAGCAAATCTGAAAAAGAAATTGTAGTCAATGTAACATTTACTATGGGGTGAAAGTTTCAAAGAAAACAAAAGCAAACCAAACTATTCTCACCATCTCCTCACTCCAGGACCTCTACATGAGCAGAGAACAAGTGGCAGCTGATATGTCCCACCCTCTGCAGACGATGATCTCCATCGTCTGACATCAGATAGAGGACAGTGTTTCAGTTTGGTGAACATTCAGTGACTGACCACCACTGCTGAGCAGACACGTTTTGCCAACCTTGCAGCAGATCATCTTCCAAGCATGCGCATTTTGACACTACTTATGGATTTGAGTTACTGAAAATGTAAAACATTCTCAGCCTTTCCCATAGCCATTGGAAATGTATGTTATCTTCTTGATATATTTTTGCCTTGTATTGCAGAAGCAGTCATCTCGATATCCGGGAACTCATCTCTCTCTACCCCCTCCTCCTTCCATCTTCCTCTTCATTTATCCGTGCGCACCCTCCGCTACATGAATATGCTGATCTCAATCAGCTGACACGAGGCGACCAGGAAAAAGTTGGAAAGTGCAAATGTTTTCTCATGTCCTACTTAAGTGAAATCCGCAGCACAGAAGTGGCAAATGGGTACCAGGAAGATGTAGATACTGCTTTGCTAAAACTTTATGCTGAAGCAGATCATGAGAGCCTCTTGGATCTACTGGTCTCCGATAATTCCTGTGAGGTGTCAGATGGCACAGCCTGGTTGGAGAAGCACAAAAAGTAAGTGGTCTGTAGATGGCCTTTAGTGATTTCAACTATTTTGTGCTTCAGAAATTACATTTAGGAACGTTTTTCCATTGCACTGCTACGATGCTAACAAAGAGCTTTCACAAACCGACTGCAGCCTCCAGGTGGCTTCACAGTGACTTTACCCCTCCCCTGTCCCCCCAGTACCCCTGTGTCCCTTTCCCTTTAAACCCACTAATCACACCTTTCCAAAAATGCATGTTGTCACAGGTTTCAGACATGCTTTGGTTGAACGGCAGCTCTATGTACAGCTCTATTGAAGCAGATTGAGCTACTGACCTTTATATGGGGCTCTGTACTAGGGATTGACTGATTATCGGCTTTACCGATATTATTGGCCGCTATTCAGGATTTTCAATGTTATCGGCATCTATTTTGCCGATATCCTGATAACGAATCGGGAACAAGGATCGCACTGCTGTCAGCGCGATCCGTGTTCCCTCAGCTGCACAGGGGAGCAGGAAGCAGTGTCTCCCTCCCCCCTGTGCTGCTGCTGCCACCAATGAGAGGAGGGAGGAGAAGGGAGCTAGCTGCATAATCACATAGCCGGCTCCCAACCTCTATGACGAGTAGCTGTGATCTGCGTTAGTTAACCCCCTCAGGTGCCGCACCTGAGGGGTTAACTGCCGCGGATCGCAGCTACCACTCATAGAGGTCGGGTGCGGCTATATGATTCTGCAGCCAGCACCCGCCTCCTGTATATGAAATAATGGATGAGTTATCTTCATTGGTGGCGCAGTGCACCCCCCCCCCCCCAACCCAACCCCAGTATTAAAGACATTGGTGGTGTAGTGCGCCCCCCCACCCCAGTATTAAAAACATTGGTGGCGCAGTGCGCCCCCCCACCCAAGCCCCCCAGTATCAATCATTGGTGGCAGTGGCCACAGGGTCCCCTCTCCCCTCCTCATTGGTGGTGCAGTGGCAGCTTCTAATCGGAGCCCCAGCTGTGTAATCCTGGGGCTCCGATCAGTTACCATGGCAGCAACTACTGAAGCCCTGGCTGCCATAGTCAGCTGCATGCTGCTGTGTGCACAAAGCACAGGGCAGCAGGGAGAGTGTGAGGTCCTATTCACCCTGATAGAGATCTATCAGGGTGAATAGGACAAGGGTTCTAGCCCCTAAGGGGGCTAAAAGTTTGTGTGTTTTTTTTTTGTTTTTTTACAAACACCAAAATATTCATTTTCAGCAGATTTGTGTAGGAATTTTTTGTTTTTTCAAAAAAGGAAAATGCACAGAATATCGGTATCGATTATCGGCCTGAAAGTTCACATGTTATCGGTATTGGCTCTAAAAAATCAATATCGGTCGATCCCTACTCTGTACACACAAGCAATAATGTAGATGACGTATTTGCTTTGCTTTGAACCAGCAGGATCAACGATATGCATCTAACCAGGTCTTGTTTGACAGCTATTATGATGTGAGATGAGAACTTCTCTACTTATAGCTCTGTCTTTTATGCCCTAGACCAGTGGTGGCGAACCTATGGCAATGGTGCCAGAGGCGGTACTCGGAGCCCTCTCTGTGGGCACCCGCACCCTGGAAAAAGTCTGTACCAATATACCTTAGACTTTTCCTGCCATTCTTCAGCGCAGGATGCACTATGAACGGCACAGGCAGCGCACTGAATCTAGGCAGGTTATTATAACTAAATGATAAAGTACAAGGAAGATATACTATGGTGGACTGCAGTATTCAGGTTACATTGCTGTGTTGGCACTTTGTGATAAATAAGTGGGTTTTGGGCTGCAGTGTGGGCACTCGGCCTCTAAAAGGTTCACCATCACTGCCCTAGACGCTGTCCTCTGTAATCAGTATTGTATGGTTGCTTTGAAAAAGTTTGTTGGCAGGTTTAATGCCTTTAAAAAAAATGCATCTAACAGAATGTGTTTTTCTTTGCTTTAGATATTTTGCACTTGGTTTACTGTATCACTACAACAAGCAAGATGCTGCTGCCGTGCAGGTAATTCGCTGGCCACCTTTTATATTTTGCATTTGAATGAAAGAGCATCCACCAGCAGGATCAGCCCTATTAAACACTAGTAATTGTTAGGGTTGACCCTGCTGAATGAAACAATACCTTATTTATGTTTCTTTATTGTGCTGATCATGAATATGTAAATTAAGTCTTTGGTGTGGATCCAAGCCCTTCAAAGCACCAGAGCTCCTATGCTCTGCACTAAGAGCCACTCCCCCTGTCCCCTTGATTGACAGGGCCAGGTATTTTGCCTGGCTCTGTAATCTTGCACCTGTGTCCTAGCGAGATGCCTGGTCCTGTCAATCATTAGATGGGGGAGAGGTCTAAAGACCTCATTTACATATTAATAAAAGGTTATCTTTCTCAGAAAAGGCACAACAGCGGAACATAAATTAGGTATCTACTGAGCAGGATTAACCCAATCAGGTAATCATTAATTGGGTTGATTTACCCAAATTTCCTTTTTTAGAACACCGTGTACTACAGTATAAATTGTGCAGTATATGCGTTCAGAAGCATGACTGACCATTTTCAAGCTCACCCTCAATGACTTGATTTTACTTGATTCCTATATAGTATATACTAGTTGAAGTTGGCAGTTATGAGACAAAGCTGAACTCGGCTTAGTATTTTGATACAGTAATTTATGGGAATAAACAAAGCCTCGCAATATTTGCTAAAACTTCGGAACGACCTCCGCGAAGGCCATACATTTTACAGTAGGACGGAGCCCATATTCTTAACAAAGTGTTTAAAAGAATCGGGTTTGAATACAGCAATCCGAACCCAATTCGCTCAACCCTAACAGCAACAAAATTTGCTGACCATAGTGGAGAATTGGACATGGATTAGGCCTCATGCACATGACCATATGTATTTAGCAAAATAGGGATCAGCCAAATATGTATGACCTCCATGTTGTATCTTTTTTTTTTTTTTTGTCAGCATTTTGCCACCAAGATTAGGACATCTTCTAAACTTCTCCAAACCGACATACACCTGCGGAAAGCAAATCATCCTTGTGCTTTTTGCATCTGTATTTCCGTTCTGCAAAAATAAGATATCCTATACTTGACCGCAAAATGCGGACCATGGACCCGTTGAAATCAGTGGGTCCACAAAAAATAGATGCAACACTGATGTCATCTATATTTTGCAGAGCCGCATTTTGCTGTCATGTGCATTAGGCCTTAAAGAGGACCTTTCACCAGAATAAAACTTCTAAACTAACTATACAGGCATGTAGAGCGGCGCCCAGGGACCCCCCTGCACTTACTGTTATACCTGGGCGCCGCTCCGTTCTCCCGTTATTGCCTCCGGTATCTTCATAGTTAGGCTCCACCCAGGGGAACCTGCCGGCGCCTCCTTCTCCCATGCTGCAGCGCTGGCCAATCACAGCGCTCAGCTCATAGCCTGAGAGGCTTTTTTCTCTCTTAGGCTATGAGCTGAGCGCTGTGATTGGCCAGCGCTACAGCATGGGAGAATGAGACGCCGGCAGGTTCCCCTGGGTGGAGCCTAACTATGAAGATACCGGAAGCAATAACAGGAGAACGGAGCGGCGCCCAGGTATAACAGTAAGTGCAGGGGGGTCCCTGGGCGCCGCTCTACATGCCTGTATATTTAGTTTAGAAGTTTTATTCTGGTGAAAGGTCCTCTTTAACTGCCATTCCCACGTATCTGTGATTGACTCTAATTTAACATATTCGATTATTTGACACACAGTCTTTACAAAGAGTTTGGGATAAGAAATCTTTGTTTTTCCCCTTCTTTCAGGTTTGGGTAAGAATTGTGGATGGTGAGGTTGAAGACAACACTCGGCCAGACCTCTTTGAGTATATAGTGGACTTCCTGACGTTCTCCAAAGACCAGCTACTGGTGTGGCAATATGCAGACTGGGTTTTGCAGAAAAGTGAGCAGGTTTGTGGTTCTTGGCTTGGATTAAGGCAGCTTTTTCTGTATGGGCATGAACTTCTCGCATTGCTAGCACATAATACTATCTGTGGTCTAGCTGTAATGATAAGAGCACTGTGGCTCCATAGCTTCTTGTCACCTATGGGTTGATTGACATTTTTTGAGTTTTTTGGATAATCAAGGCAAAACTGTCACATTTTTGTAAAATAAATGGCAGTTTTGTTGCGATTATGAAAATCCACAAAAATCTCCTCACTTAGAGCTGAACACATAATCTGCATTCACTAAAGTTTCAGACTGGTAAAATCATGACCGAAAAGGAACTATGAAATCCATAATAAAGTAACATGTCTTCCTGTTTTGTACACAAAATGGATATGTTTTATTTACCGAAAAAAATAGACTCCAACAGTGTCTTATCCTAACAGTATCTTTATACTTATTAGAAATAGAAAAGCAGTTTTCTGAGATATTTTTACTGGTCATCAGTATCTGATCAGTGGGGTTCCGACACCGAGGAGCCCCCCCATCCCCCCCATCAGTTTGAGAAAGCACTGGTACTCACAGTAGCGCCACAGCCTTCTCGCAGCTTATCTTCGGCCATGTGACGTCATGTTCATTTGTCACACGGCTTAGGTGCAGCTCAGCACTATTGAAGTCAATAAGGCTGAGTTGTGATACCAACCACAGCCGCTAATGGAAAGCACTGTGCTTGGTTAGCAGGGAAAAATTGCCTTCTCAAGGTTGGATCCCACCGATCAGATACGGATGACCTATACAGAGGATAGGTCATCAGTATAAAAAAGAATCTTGGAAAACCCTTTTATATAAATATTATTCATGATTTCGACAGTTTTGATTTCCTGTGTGCCGTATCCTACTTTCACACCTGCGTTCAGGTGTCCGCTCGTGAGCTCCGTTTGAAGGGGCTCACAAGCGGCCCTGAACGCAGCCGTCTGGCCCTAATGCATTCTCAGTGGAGGCGGATCCACTGAGAATGCATCAGTCTGGCAGCGCTCAGCCTCCGCTCAGCAGGCGGACACTTGAGCGCTGCAAGCAGCGTTCGGGTGTCCGCCTGGCCGTGCGGAGGCAAGCAGATCCGTCCAGACTTATAATGGAAGTCAATGGGGACGGATCCGCTTGAAGATGACACCGTATGGCTCAATCTTCAAGCGGATCCGTCCCCCATTGACTTTCAATGTAAAGTCTGAACGGATCCACTCAGGCTACTTTCACACTTAGAAATTTTTCTAAGTTATTAATGCAGACGGATCCGTTCTGAACGGAGCCATCGTCTGCATTAATATGAGCGGATCCGTTCAGAACGCTAGTGTGAAAGTAGCCTTACTCTTCATTACATCTTAATTTTCCATCTTTAAGGTTGGAGTTCAGATCTTTACAAAACGGTCATTAGAAGAACAGTTACAAAATGGCTTCTGTCCAGATAAGATTGTCGATCATCTCTGCAAGTACCGCAAGGCTTTACTTATCTACCTGGAACATTTAGTCAAAGAAAAGAACATTCAGGTAAGGACCTCATGAAATACCCGCAAGCCGCAAATACTGTGACACAAGCTTTATCTACGATCCTTGTGTACCTCTACTACCATTCCGAAATCTCTAGTATTGTACAGCTTGCAGTCAGTGTTACGTTCTTCCTAATAAAGTGGTTACACCATGATTAATTTAAACAAATTAAAATCAGACATCATATAGTACACGGCAATCTAAAAAAAGCTAGAACCAGTCATGTACCTCACATGGATCCAGAGACCTCCACATTCACTACTCCAATTACTCTGCTCAGGGGTCATGTCCTTTCCGATGCAGCTCTCGCCCTATACCTGTAACAGTAGATTTGGCTGGTGGCAGCTGAGCGTGTACAACCACTTCAGCAGTATTAGTGAGGTGGACAGAGAAATAAGGAGAAGGGCCAACAGCAGGAGGCGTTATGCAGATCGATTTTATTGAATAACTCAGTAGGTCTACAAGATTTTAAATGACTACAACACTATTCTGAACAAGATGCTGGTTTGAAAAATGTAGAATATTTTTCGATGGACAGCCCCTCTAAGTTTCTGTTCACATTTTACTTGTGGCTGTCATTTATATCGGAAGCTACCATGTGTTCCTGAATCCATCCAACGGATTATAATGGGGACTGGTGGGAGCAGGCATGTACAGCTGATTCTTTCAAATTTGACATTTGCAATAGAGGCCTCCACAGTGAGTGTGAGCATAGCATAAAGCTAGGCTTACACCATGTTGTCACCATACAGTTAAGGCAAAAAAAATGTATACTGCACACAGGAGACAAATACTGGTTTATTAACCATCTGTAGGAGCTAGAAAATACAAAAAACGGAGCAGGCGGTCAGGTGCTGGTGTGTGATGTCACCAGCGTTCCCTGCCCAGTCCATTCACATTTCTCCATACTGAAGTTCTGGAAAGGTCAGTACTATTGTTCCCTGAGTCACATACCGTTTGCTGTGGCTTATATGTTTAATAGTCTGTCATTATGCTGCTGTTTCTCTGCACAGAAAGAAAAATACCACACACACCTAGCTGTGCTGTATCTTGAAGAAATCCTGCGTCTGAAGTCTGTGGAGTCTTCAGACCCGACTGAGCTGGAAGATCTGCGTCAAAGGTTTCAGAAACTGTTACAGCAGTCAGATTTGTATCGGGTTCTCTTGCTGATCGGTGAGTGCGTGACGCATTGTCAGGAGGCATTGCACAGCATGTCAGAGTAGTGGGCATTGCCCTTTCCACCAAGCTGGATGTAGATCCCCTGTGTACTAACTGTGTCAAGTCTACCGTATAGTAGCAAGCTCCAGTTTTCAAGCAATTTAGAATGATTTTACAATAAACTGCTAAATAACTGTCCAGTGGCAGTGATCACCAATGTTGGGATGGGGGGGGGGAATAAAAAAAACCCTGCTGGGTGACTGGTAATGATGGCCTGCTGTAAGGCCAATAGATTTGTAAAGATGGCCTGCTGCCATCTTTACCCTGTCACTGTGTTATTACATGCAGTGACAGTTTCCTGCTGCATCCTGCTGTGTCAGGAAGGGGTTAACCCTTAATGCAAAATGAGGTACATGTACGTCATTTGCATGCCAGGTATGTATGGAGCAGGTTCACAGATTGAGCACACTACATACACGGTGACTGTTGGCTGTATAATAACTCATTTTCCAGTCCGTAGCAATTGCGGCTTCTGAGTAGTTAGACAAACGGAAAGGGCTCCCTCTGTCCTCCAATCTGCCCAATGCTGTGAAATCATGGGGTTCCGATTGGTTGCTGTGGCAGCCTGGGGCCTTGTGACGGTCCCCAGGCCTGGCATAGTAAACTGCCTGTCTGTGGCTGGGCATAATAGGAAGCCAGCACAATCCCCATAGACTGCAGTGGTACAAACAATCAAATGAGCCCATGGTCAAGTCACTTAAAGGAAAGTAAAAGTAAAAAAAAAAAAAAAAATCAAAAAAAAATAGAATTCATTCAAATCATCCAATTGTACACATAAAAAAAAACGTAAATAGTACTGCAGTGTACACAAATGTCCGCTGTTAAAATATAAAATTGTCACACATAGTAAATGCCAGAAGAGAAAAAGATCAAAATGCCTGAATAACAGTTTTTTGATCAATTTATCTACCCCCCAAAAATAAAAAAAAATAGAATAAAAAGTGAGGGGAAAGTCTTATGTACTCCTAGATGTTACCAATAGAAACTACAGCTCGTCCTACAAAAAACAGGCCTTCGCACAGCTGTGTAGCAGTTATGGGTGTTAGTTTTTAAAGTAGTAGTAGTAGTAGTAGTAAAGCATAAAAACAATATACATTTGGTGTCTGTTATGGGACTGACATGCAGAATGAGGTTGTCATCATTTTAGGGGATGGCTAATGTTGTAAAAACATAACCCAAATATCAGTGGTGGGATCGCATTTCTTATTTTTCAGTTTCACTACACAACAATTTTTTTCCTGTTTTTCAATAAGATATGGTAATTAAAATGCCGCAATGAGAAATACAGCAAGTCACACAAAAAATAAGCCCTCAAACTGTTAATAAAAGTAAAAGTTACACCCCTAGAAGGCAGGGAGGTTTTATGGTATTGATAACCTATCCTCAGGGCCAGGCAGTGAAGACGTACTCACGCTTGGCCCTGAAGTCTCGCGGCAGCACGTTCGGCACACACACAGTACATGGATGGGCCAAGCGTGAGTACGTCTTCACTGTCTGGCCCTGTCAAAGAGTTGCAGGTGTAGCCGAAAAGAAAATGGGCAGAACCTCTGGGTGCAAAGACAATGCCTCTATTGCACCCAGGAGATAATTTGCATAAAAATAAAAGGCTGATTTCTCTACATTGGAAGCACAGGTAAGGATGGGACCAGCAGTAGAGTGTGATGACCAGTGCACATCTCCCATGGCAGATGGGTTTATATCAAGGTTTCTGATGACAGATTCCCATTAAATGTATAAAATTACAAGCTTATTAAGTCTCTTCCCTCAAACCTTTACATTCATCTGCTCATCTCCTCCTGCTCTACAGCATGCTGCCTTCAGATTGCACTGCATTAGTGCATTAATCTGCTGAGAGCTGAAAACCCCTTTAGGGTCCATTCCTATGCCCGTGTGTGTTTTGCGGATCCGCAAAACACACACGGGCATGTGCGGACCGCACATCGCCAGCACTTAATAGAAAATGCCTAATCTTGTCTGCAATTACAAATGTTCTATTTTTTTTTCGGGAACGGAATTGCGGACCCGGAAGTGCAGGTCCGCAATTCCGGATCCGGGCAGCTCATTTAGCCATTTTTAGCATGTCGTGGTTCAGTGTGTATAACTTTGCTCTTAACTTGTTGGACTTGATTTCTGTAGCATGTTTCTATGAACAAAACAGCTTTTTTCTTTTATTTTCATGCAAATATGTGTTGCTTTTTAGACATATCTAACTTGGGTCACAGGGTTAGTGTTAAGACAATGATTGGTGGTGGTTGGTGTTTATTTTATATGCTTTTGTTTTTATTTGTATCTGACTTCTACAACTTCAATCCATTTTATAGTACCACTTGTCACTGTTATAGCTGTGGCCCCTGTCTTCTTTCCTGGGTGCACGACAGTTTCTGGCAATCCAGGCACTTGACATTCGGCTGCCTGATTGATTTGGTAGAGGGCTTAAAGGGGTCATCCGGCCTAGGAGCAGACAACCCCAATGGTCCTAACCTGTGCCCCATAAAATAAAAAATACACTCACCTGTGCGTGGTCCCACTGTGCCCACACCATTATCCCGTTCCCAGCTCCTTCGTGTCCTCATGTGAAGTGTCTAGCTCCCATAACAGGCCTCAGTGGTCACAGCTGCTTGAACGACACATCAATGATATGATCTGCCATATTGGGACAGGAAACAACTGGGAATGGCATGACAGGACCACTGACAGTTGTTTTGTTTTATGGGGTACAGGTTGTCTGCTCCTAGGCCAGATGACCCATTTAAGCCAGAGTCATAAATATACAAGAATGTCAGTTGAAGGAGCAGGACCACCTTCCAGAAATTTATAGCAAGTGGTCCTTAATTCAAGTCATCAGCTGACATTGTGGAGATCCTAATTACATGCATAAGTGATTTATGTTAATGTTGCTGAAGGTGTTGAGAACTTGATATGTGACACAGAATAGTGATCATGGCCTGAAATATTTTTTCGCTAGGAGCACTATATAAGGTATAATATAAGATAGACTGTCCCTTTAAACAATCATGTAGCATTTTGACATTATAGAAAGGCTGGCCATACACATACGACTTTTCAGTCTGCTGTGTATAAGGGCAGCATTACTATCTTTTGACGTATACTATATGAAAGGAGCATGGAGATGTATTGTAACATACTTGGTACTTTCTTCCTCCAAAAATATATGGCGTATGGTAGTGGCCTATCTCCCTAACACTGAAAAGATATATGTATACAGCCAACAACTAGTACGTGGCCAACTTAGATCTGTACTTGTACATATTTATTTGAATTGTTTTATCTTTCAGATAAAATCAAAGGCACGGATATGCACATGGAGCGGGCAATATTACATGGGAAGCTGGAGGAACACGACCAGGCTTTAAATATCTTAGTTCATCATTTGAAAGACTTTGCTGCAGCGGAGAGCTATTGTATGTGGAACTCACAAGACAGGGATGCTTCTTATCGCAAAAGACTCTTCCAGCTCCTCCTTTCCTCCTACCTCACACCATCCACGCCTGACAATTCACTGACCGTGGCCGCCGTAGACTTGTTAAATAACCACCCTACAGAGTTTGATGCATCCAGTGTGTTGCGTCTATTACCAGAAAACTGGTCAGTGCAGCTTCTTTCCCCATTTCTAGCTGGGGCCATGAGGGAGCATGTTCATGCATTAAGAACGTCCCAGATAGCATTAGGACTGGCAAAAGCGGAGAATATAATTTATAAGAAAGAGAAGGTAGGTAGTATTTTTCAATTACTTATGTTTTTTATTCTAAATGCAATTCACATGCTATTAATAAATATTCTCTTTGGTTTCTGGGATATTCCAGAATATTGATGGCCTATCCTTAGGATAGAGCATCAATATCAGATTGATGTGGGTCTGACTCTTTGACCTCCAGTCACCTATTGGAGGGACCATAGTATTCATGTGCAACAGCCCAATGCCAGCCTCCGGGGTATCCCTTGACCCTTAAGAGGTTTCTACGAAATATGTCCCTCTTATAGAGCAAGTAAATGTGATGCCAGTTGTAGTTAAGCAATGAGGACATGGAGTCCCCTTTGTAGATGGTAGTGTTGGTACCCAGGGTAGAATTGCCAGAGTGGTGTAGAGTGGCCTACAATGTCTCTGCAGATGTTGTATACACGTGTCACAGTGCTCCTACCTGGATATTCTTGGATGCCAGATGTGAAGTGGTCCAAAGCAGTGCAAAAAGGGTAGTTGAGCATGGATGACGAATAAGTAGAATAAACTGAGTCTAGACTTTTATGAACGTAGAACACAGCTTTACTTGGCATAAAACGGTAATCCAGTTTCCAAACTTTATCTTGGTCATCAGCAGGTATTGGCTTAAATGGCAGGCAAATGCTTCTCTGCAACAATCTCAACTCTGCTATGCTAGCTGGAGTAAATAGGAACTTCTTCATTTCTCCTGGAACTTAGTTTAGCTGTAGTCTGTCTCTTACTTTATCTGCAATCCTAGGAACTTCTTGTCCTGGCTTTGAGTACCTCAAGCTCTAGCTTCAGCTTGGATATTAGGCAATGCAAGCCCAGGAGGGGACAAGCAACCATGAAGACTTCAGAGGCAGGGCCTCTGGGTACAGCATAGCAGGAAGAGTTCTACTGGCCGACACACAACCTCACCCTTAGGAGGATAGGCTAGACACTGACTTCTAACTAACTAACTCCTCCCTCTCTGGAGAGGGGAATAGAATGGAAGAAGGGTTCCATTCTATCTAACATAGCTCTGCACAGATTGCCGCCACCTGCTGGTAAACCAGGCACATTACATTTAAACAGTAGTTTAAAAGGAAATATGAATACACACATTGCAGGAAATGACATTAAATATCAGAAATGACGCAGGCTGCACCAACCAAGATAGTGGGAGTACAAAGGAGGTGGTAATGCCCACTCTGGGTCATTAGACATGCAAGCACGGTGTCCCCTTTTTAGAATCAATAAGTTTTTTATTGAGATATTTTCAAACAAGCACGGTTAATACTCACACGCAGGTGAGAAAGCTCATGTGCAGGCATAAGTGTATAACATGTCTCCCAGACAAGGGAGATAACACATAGGGCATCACAAATGATTAGCGCTATTAAATAGGTATTACAGAACAACCAACAGTTCCTCGGAAAGTACCAGGGAGACAGGGAACATATTGCAAGGACTTCTGTCCAATCAGGTATCGGGATTAGGAGGGGGACATATATCGTGATGCCTTCCATACCCGCCATGGCGAAGGCCATGATTTGTTCATAGAGGCACGTTTTATTAACCCTTTGAATTACATTAAGTATCTTAGGGGAATGTATAGATTTCCATTTAGAGGTGATAGAAATGGCAGAAAGGAGGATGTGACATACTAAACCTCTGTAGGCAAGTGTCCCCTTTTTAATATTGGTCTGTCTATATGGATACAGTCTGTTTAGTAGTGGCGGTGAAGGGTATTGCAGCATTTTCCTGTGCAAACAGCTATTTGACATTGGGTGCCGACATGATAATGGTGGCCTTTCCTGATGATAGGCCATCCTAATCTGAATTACCCCTTTAAGATGTTCAATTACATTTTGTAGATTAACACAATTACATTCTCTTACCTTTTTTCCAGCTCAATATGAGGGATAAGCCAGTAATTCTTTCAGAAAAGAAATTTTGCCACGTGTGCCGGAAGCCATTCCAAGAACCGGTGTTTGTCAGAAGCCCCAATGGGCATATTGTCCATACCCACTGTGCTGCAAGCCAGCGTGTTAACAGCAGCATTGACGGCCATATGTCCAAGCCTAGTAAACGAACTTGAGATAAAATCATTGAGTTGGAGGTACTTGCTCTAACTTCTGATGACAAGATCTCCTGAAAGGTGAACTGTGAAGCATCCATGTGAAGTAATGAAAACGATTTATGAATAATCGTGAAGGCAGAAGTCTGTCAATATCATCTGACCTGGAAGGATGTGGGGTGCAGGGAGATTGTATGGCATATGTAACACAGTTCTTTGAACAATAGTGAACCTCATCAGAATCATTATTGTGAACTTATATGAAGCTTTTTGCATTTTTAAAGGTATTTGCACTGAAGATATTTTGCATATGCTGTGATGGGATATATAACCCTTTCAAGTCCACCATAGGTTCATTCATGTGTGGAAAATGACCTATGTAGGCATAAGCAACAATGGTGGAGGATGATTTATTGACATGCTCCATTATGGATGTCATTTTGTATTGTACCGCTTATCTTCCACCAGATGATACCATGATTGCTCAGAACATTCCACAGGAGGCTGTCTGCTGTACCATGAGGCCTTTGTGTGTCCATCAGTAGAACATATGTCTTATATCACCTTTTTTGCCTATAAAATTCAAATCAAGACAAGTTATTAAAAGGGTTGTCCTGGCTTTAGATGGTAATATCCTATCAAGTGAAGGGGAACTGACCTGAGGAAACCCAGCACTGTCACTACACTGTGGATAGAGCTGTCTGCTTCTGGTGCTGTACACTGTGTTATCTCCAGTGCCAGCGGCTGCTGAGACCAGCTGATCAGCAATGGTGCAAGGTGCTGGACCCCACCAGTCAGTAATTTATAGGTCACCAATATCTAAAGCTTCGACAATTCATTTGCAGACAAATTCCATATACTACATGATTTATATTTGACATTTGTCTTGTGTTTTACACTTTTGTTAATTGGTTCTTGTCTTCTAAATTTTAATCAGCATAAATTACTTGATGGGGATCATGTCTTTATTTCCTCCAAAATTACACTTGCCCATGTAATAATAAAATAGCATGGTTGATTATGATGACGTTCCATATTATTATTAATCTGTATTGCTGAGGAAATATAGATTGTGCTTTCAGGAACATTTCTCAACCGATGTATGCATATTGTAATGATAGCGCCTTCTCATATTTTCCTTCTCTTTTCCAAACAATTATAATATCACTTTCTCCCAATTACATTTATGAGGGTAGGGTTAAAGGGATTCTGCAGTTTTTTTAAACCGATGATCTATCCTCTGGATAGATCATCAGCATCTGATCGGCGGGGGTCCAACACCCGGGACCCCCTGCCGATCAGCTGTTTGAGAAGGCAGCGACGCTGGCAGTAGCGCCGCAGCCTTCTCACTGTTTACCTAGTGACGTCACAACTAGTATCAATGGCCTGGGCACGGCTGAGCTCTGTTCACTTGAATGGAGCTTAGCCGCGCCCAGGCCAGTGATACTAGTCATAACGTCACTGGGTGGTAAACAGCGAGAAGGCCGTGGCGCTACTGCCAGCGCCGCTGCCTTCTCAAACAGCTGATCGGCAGGGGTCCCAGGTGTCGGACCCTCGCCCAATCAGATGCTGATGATCTATCCAGAGGATAGATCATCCGTTTAAAAAACTGCAGAACCCCTTTAATATGCCTCCATATCTGTTGGTCTGGTATACCTTTTGGGGTCTATACTGTATACATGCATTAGGGATCATATGCAGAATAATTGTGCCCTCAGAATTTATTTTACTTTTAAATATTATTTGTCAATCACATACCGGCATATATGTTTCATACAAAACATAGGTGTATTATACTATTGCAAGCAGTTGTGCTGGAAAGGTAAATAACTGGTCCATATAGTCTTGTTCTAAATGAATTGAAGAAGTGTAACATCAGATTAATGTGCTCATGAACTATGCCATTCCCAATGGTGGAATATGTAAAGTATTAAATTCTTATTTCCATGTCTAATCACTGAAATATCTGATGATCAAGGACAGGGAAATTCTTTTTACCCCCTCTCCATCTTACCCAACCCCCATGTTTCTCAGATGACGTACTACCCAGTCTATGTACTTCATGCTTCCATCATTCAGCAGACCTCTAAGTCCCATCATTTTATTGCCTTTCCTAATATAATGCTGATCACTGTCGTCTGTGAGGATCACAGTATGATTTCCTTATCATGGACACATACTGGGAACAATTTCAAAATAAATCAGTCAACCTATTACATGCATGTCCCCTTCTGTGTCAGCCTTGTGAATACTACTTTCATATGAATAACAGTGGGACGACCAGACCAGAGAGATGGAGCTGCCGCTTGCTGTTGGCATCCAAGCCTCTACCAGTGCTAAGGGGGCATCCAAGCCTCGTAAGGGGATCTTATGAAGTACTCTTTAACTACCTATTTAAGGAGAGCACCTCTTGCCTTTTTCTTTTGCAGAGACTTGTGAATGCAGCACTTTTTCCTTTGCAGCAGTCCTACTATAAACCACATATACTCCTGTATAGGGTTGTTGCGATACCAACATTTTGATTCGGTTTCGATACCATAAAATATTGCGATACTCGATACCATTTGATACGACGCGAAAAAAATAAAACAGCAAAAAATCCACGTGCATTCCGCATTTTTAAAAATGGAGAATCGCAGTTTTTTTTTTTTTTTCTGTTCTGGCGTTCACCACATAGGAGATTTTTTAATTTTTAGTTTAATAGTTTGGACTTTATGGATGTGGTGATATGTGATATGTTTATTTATTTATTGTTTATATATTTTATATGTAAAATTGGGAAAGGGTGTGATTTATACGTAATATTCTTTTTTTTACTTTATATTTAATAACTATTTCCCCCCTTAGGGGCTAGAATCTGGGATTTTTTAAATCCCTTGTCCTATTCACCCTAATAGAGCTCTATCAGGGTGAGTAGGACTGCAGACGCTCCCTGCTGCCCTTTGCATAGTACACACAGTAGCAGGGAGCTTACCATGGCAGCCAGGGCTTTATTAGAGTCCTGGCTGCCATGGTAACCAATCGGAGCCCCAGAATTACATTGCTGGGACTCCGATCAGAACTGCCACCAATGAGGACGAGGGGAGGGGACCCTGTGGCCACTGCCACCAATGATTTTAATACTGGGGGGGGGGGGGTTGAAGGGGGGATCGGCACACTGCTACACTAATGTTTTTAATACTGGGGAGGAAGGGTGGCGGGCACACTGCACCAGCAATGATAATTAACCTTTTAATACAGGAGGCGGGTGCCGTGCCGGCAGCAGATCAGCGGCAGTTAACCCCTCATCTGGTCAACCTAGTATAGATAAATATCAAATCCCGGTATCGTATCGATAATGGGACAAAAGTATCGATTGGGTATCGATATTTCGATACCCGCAACAACCCTACTCCTGTATTAATCCTAACATAAAGAACATTCCCCTGTCTTGTATTTCACATTCTACAGCATATCCTTTTTTAAGTTGGTGCTATCATATAGCACATCCCCCTAAACCTGCTTTAGTCCCAACATATAGCACATTACTCCCTTAGGATGGTTTTATATAGAAACCCACATTTACGGTACTTTTTGCTTTATAAGACACACTCCCACCCCCCCAAAGTGGGGGGAAAAGGTCAGTGTGTTGGTGAAGGGAGACGGGGGGGAGGGGTGCAGGCTTTCCTTCAGCTGCTCCGCCTTTACGTGCTTCCCTACATGCCTGCCTTAACGTATGCCAACAGTGTGTCACTCTAATAAAGTATCCCTCATAACAGTGTGTAATTGTAAAAAGTATCCCCATAAGTGTGTCAGCAGCAGATACCCCATCAACAGTGCATCCCGGCGCAGGCGCATTGAGGATGGAGCGGCCGAGCGAGTGCGCCTGCACCGATTGAAGACAGGTACGGCGCAGGCGTGATATTTTGAATTCAAACAGGGCCAGCAGAGATCGATCCCGTTCCCTGGCCCTGTCAATCAACATGCGGAGGGGGCGTCTTTAGGATCGGAGGATGCGGCGGCTACCAGCAAGTAGCCGCCCTACTTGCTGGTAGCAAGGTAATTTGCATATTTTAAAATTACGTTTTTAACTAATTCTACTGGACCGAAATGATTATTTTGCTTATGTATGCAGAAATCACACTATAGGGATTATAAGTAAACAAAAAAAAAACGGTTTAGTGGGGTGACAGAAGCCCTTTAACCACTTCAGCCCCGCTAGGTGAAACCCCCTTCATGACCAGAGCACTTTTTACACTTCGGCACTACACTACTTTCACCGTTTATCGCTCGGTCATGCAACTTACCATGCAAATGAATTTTACCTCCTTTTCTTCTCACTAATAGAGCTTTCATTTGGTGGTATTTCATTGCTGCTGGCATTTTTACTTTTTTTGTTATTAATCAAAATGTAACGATTTTTTAGCAAAAAAATGACATTTTTCACTTTCAGCTGTAAAATTTTGCAAAAAAAACGACATCCATATATTAATTTTTCGCCAAATTTATTGTTCTACATGTCTTTGATAAAAAAAAAATGTTTGGGTAAAAGTTATAGCATTTACAAACTATGGTACAAAAATGTGAATTTCCGCTTTTTGAAACAGCTCTGACTTTCTGAGCACCTGTCATGTTTCCTGAGGTTCTACAATGCCCAAACAGTAGAAAACCCCCACAAATGACCCCATTTCGGAAAGTAGACACCCTAAGGTATTCGCTGATGGGCATAGTGAGTTCATAGAACTTTTTATTTTTTGTCACAAGTTAGCGGAAAATGATGATTTTTTTTTTTCTCTTTTTTCCTTACAAAGTCTCATATTCCACTAACTTGCGACAAAAAATAAAAAATTCTAGGAACTCGCCATGCCCCTCACGGAATACCTTGGGGTGTCTTCTTTCCAAAATGGGGTCACTTGTGGCGTAGTTATACTGCCCTGGCAATTTAGGGGCCCATATGTGTGAGAAGTACTTTGCAATCAAAATCTGTAAAAAATGACCGGTGAAATCCGAAAGGTGCACTTTGGAATATGTGCCCCTTTGCCCACCTTGGCAGCAAAAAAGTGTGACACATCTGGTATCGCCGTACTCAGGAGAAGTTGGGGAATGTGTTTTGGGGTGTCATTTTACATATACCCATGCTGGGTGAGAAAAATATCTTGGTCAAATGCCAACTTTGTATAAAAAAATGGGAAAAGTTGTCTTTTGCCAAGATATTTCTCTCATCCAGCATGGGTATATGTAAAATGACACCCCAAAACACATTCCCCAACTTCTCCTGAGTACGGCGATACCAGATGTGTCGCACTTTTTTGCTGCCAAGGTGGGCAAAGGGGCACATATTCCAAAGTGCACCTTTCAGATTTTGCAGGCCATTTTTTACACATTTTGATTGCAAGGTACTTCTCACACATTTGGGCCCCTAAATTGCCAGGGCAGTATAACTACGCCACAAGTGACCCCATTTTGGAAAGAAGACACCCCAAGGTATTCCGTGAGGGGCACTGCGAGTTCCTAGAATTTTTTATTTTTTGTCACAAGTTAGCGGAAAATGATGATTTTTTTTTTTCTCTTTTTTCCTTACAAAGTCTCATATTCCACTAACTTGCGACAAAAAATAAAAAATTCTAGGAACTCGCCATGCCCCTCACGGAATACCTTGAGGTGTCTTCTTTCCAAAATGGGGTCACTTGTGGCGTAGTTATACTGCCCTGGCAATTTAGGGGCCCATATGTGTGAGAAGTACTTTGCAATCCAAATCTGTAAAAAATGACCGGTGAAATCCGAAAGGTGCACTTTGGAATATGTGCCCCTTTGCCCACCTTGGCAGCAAAAAAGTGTCACACATCTGGTATCGCCGTACTCAGGAGAAGTTGGGGAATGTGTTTTGGGGTGTCATTTTACATATACCCATGCTGGGTGAGAGAAATATATTGGCAAAAGACAACTTTTCCCATTTTTTTATACAAAGTTGGCATTTGACCAAGATATTTTTCTCACCCAGCATGGGTATATGTAAAATGACACCCCAAAACACATTCCCCAACTTCTCCTGAGTACGGCGATACCAGATGTGTGACACTTTTTTGCAGCCTAGATGCGCAAAGGGGCCCAAATTCCTTTTAGGAGGGCATTTTTAGACATTTGGATCCCAGACTTCTTCTCACGCTTTAGGGCCCCTAAAAAGCCAGGGCAGTATAAATACCCCACATGTGACCCCACTTTGGAAAGAAGACACCCCAAGGTATCCAATGAGGGGCCTGGCAAGTTCATTGAATGTTTTTTTTTTTTGCATAAGTTAGCGGAAATTGATTTTTATTTTTTTTCTCACAAAGTCTCACTTTCCGCTAACTTAGGACAAAAATTTCAATCTTTCATGGACTCAATATGCCCCTCAGCAAATACCTTGGGGTGTCTTCTTTCCAAAATGGGGTCAGTTGTGGGGTGTTTGTACTGCCCTGGCATTTGAGGGTCTCCGCAATCATTACATGTATGGCCAGCATTAGGAGTTTCTGCTATTCTCCTTATATTGAGCATACAGGTAATGAGATTTTTTTTTCCGTTCAGCCTCTGGGCTGAAAGAAAAAAATGAACGGCACAGATTTCTTCATTCGCATCGATCAATGTGGATGAAAAAATCTCTGCCAAAAAAAAAAAATGGAGGGGAAAGGCGTCTGCCAGGACATAGGAGCTCCGCCCTACATCCATACCCACTTAGCTCGTATGCCCTGGCAAACCAGATTTCTCCATTCGCATCAATCGATGTGGATGAATAAATCATTGCCGGGATTTTTTATTTATTATATATATATATATATATATATATATATATATATATATACAAAGTGCTTGCCAAAGCATAGGAACGCCGCCTCCTCCTCAGCTCGTATGCCTCGGCAAACGTATCTGTCACTGCAGAGGAGAAAATCCCGTCTTGCAGCGCCGCATACACCGACTTGCGTGTAATCTGACAGCAGCGCAATGCTTCTGTCAGAATGCACATCGGTGCTGCAGCTGGTCGATCGGTTGGTCCACCTGGAAGGTAAAAAAAAAAAAAAAAAACAGGCCACAACGCAATAATTTTATTAACTTTGGAACAGAACATGTAACTTTAACTTTTGGAACTAAACATTAACCTGTTTGCTTACCTGTTTTTTTTTTTTTGTTTTTTTTTTTTGTTTTTTTACCTTTATAGAACAAACCTCTCCTTCCCCATGGGACAATGTGCAAAGCGCAAATCGCCCAAAGATGTGGCGAAGTGCGTTATGCACTTTGTCCCATGTGAAAGGAGACGTTTGCAGCAGCAGTGAGTGAATGGGCCCTAATAGCCCTGTGTGCCTATCCTGGTGAGATGATCCCTATGCTAATAGTGTACCTGTGAGTGGTACTTCCGGAAACACTCTCCAAAGCATAGGGCAGGGTGGTCCGGACAGTCAGGACAGAAATAGCGGGTGTCACGCCTTATTCCACTCCTGCTACAGACACGACATCTTTTTCGGGGTGACGGTTGGGTTGAGGTACCAGGAACGACATTGGGGAAATGTCGCTCGTGTAGACGGCTAACTACACTGGTGGTTGGGGCCACGGAACCTCCTGGATACAGGAGGTTCTCGATGATCTCTTCCTGAAATTTGAGGAAGGATCCAGTTCTCCCAGCCTTACTGTAGAGAACAAAACTATTGTACAGAGCCAATTGAATTAAATATACAGACACCTTCTTATACCAGCGTCTGGTGCGTCGGGAAACTAAATACGGAGACAACATCTGGTCATTGAAGTCGACCCCTCCCATGTGGAGGTTATAGTCGTGGACTGAGAGGGGCTTTTCAATGACACGGGTTGCTCGCTCAATTTGTATTGTCGTGTCTGCGTGAATGGAGGAGAGCATGTAAACGTCACGCTTGTCTCTCCATTTCACCGCGAGCAGTTCTTCGTTACACAGTGCGGCCCTCTGCCCCCTTGCAAGACGGGTGGTAACGAGCCGTTGGGGGAAGCCCGCGCGACTAGTTCGCGCGGTACCACAGGCGCCAATCCGTTCTAGAAACAAATGCCTAAAGAGGGCCACACTTGTGTAAAAATTGTCCACATAAAGATGGTACCCCTTGCCGAATAAGGGTGACACCAAGTCCCAAACTGTCTTCCCACTTGCTCCCCAGGTAGTCAGGGCAACCGACCGGCTCCAGGGTCTGATCTTTTCCCTCATAGACCCGAAATTTGTGGGTATAGCCTGTGGCCCTTTCACAGAGCTTATACAATTTGACCCCATACCGGGCGCGCTTGCTTGGGATGTATTGTTTGAAGCCAAGGCGCCCGGTAAAATGTATCAGGGACTCGTCTATGCAGATGTTTTGCTCTGGGGTATAAATATCTGCAAATTTCTGGTTGAAATGGTCTATGAGGGGCCGAATTTTGTGGAGCCGGTCAAAAGCAGGGTGGCCCCTGGGACGGGAGGCGGTGTTGTCACTAAAGTGCAGGAACCGCAGGATGGCCTCAAAACGTGCCCTGGACATGGCAGCAGAGAACATGGGCATGTGATGAATCGGGTTCGTGGACCAATATGACCGCAATTCATGCTTTTTTGTCAGGCCCATGTTGAGGAGGAGGCCCAGAAAAGTTTTAAGTTCGGAAACTTGGACTGGTTTCCACCGGAAAGGCTGGGCATAAAAGCTTCCCGGGTTAGCGGTGATAAATTGTGTGGCATACCTGTTTGTTTCGGCCACAACTATGTCTAAAAGCTCCGCAGTCAAGAACAGCTCAAAAAAATCCCAGGGCCGAACCGATCTGAGCCGTCTCAACCCGAACTCCAGACTGGGCAGTGAAAGGGAAAACTACAGGTGCGGCTGAAGTTGGGGACTGCCAATCAGGGTTTGCCAGCACCTCTGTGATTCTAGGGGCTCTACGGGCACGTCTTTGCGGTGGCTGCGACGGGGTCACTACTGCACGTGCCACCGTACCAGCTTCAACTGCCCTTCTGGTGCTCGCTACTTCACCAGGTTGTACGGCAGTGCTGGTACTAGGTCCAGGGAGGGCTGGGCTGCTGGTGTATGCCTCACCACGTAATCCGACAGCACCAGCCCCACTCTGCTGCTCTTGAAGCGGATCCTGCGCAACCTGCGGTCAAGCGACACGGGGCCGGGTACGCCTGGTGCTATCAGGGACCTCAGCCTCCTCGTCCGAACTTTGGGTCAGAGAGCCACTGCTTTCTACAGGTTCGTATTCTGACCCGCTGGATTCATCAGATGAGGGTTCCCACTCCTCATCCGACTGGGTCAGAAGCCTGTAGGCCTCTTCAGAGGAATACCCCCTGTTAGACATGTGGGCAACTAAATTTAGGGGTATTCCCTGAGACTACCCAAGAAAAAAAAAGCAAGCCTGTCTTACAAAGGGGAGGCTAGCGAAGTACCGGAGGCCGCTGCGGTTGATAAAAAATATCAAAACTGATTTTTTTATCGCCGCAGTGCGTGTAAAGTGAATGTGCAGTGATCAAAAAAAATTTTTTTTTTTGTCACTGCGGTGGGGCGGGTGTGGGCGAACGCACGTGTGGGCGACCGATCAGGCCTGATCGGGCAAACACTGCGTTTTGGGTGGAGGGCGAACTAAAGTGACACTAATACAATTATAGATCTGACCGTGATCAGTTTTGATCACTTCCAGATACTATAAAAGTACAAATGCTGATTAGCGATACGCTAATCAGCGAATAACGGACTGCGGTGCGGTGGGCTGGGCGCTAACTGATCGCTAACTACCTAACCAAGGGACCTAAACTATACCTAAAACCTAACGGTCAATAACAGTGAAAAAAAAAAGTGACAGTTTGCACTGATCACTTTTTTCTTTTCACTTGTGATTGACAGGGGTGATCAAAGGGTTAATTGGGGTTCAGGGGGGTGATCAGGGGCTATAGTGTAGTGTTTGGTGTACTCACTGTGAAGCCTGCTCCTCTGCTGGATCCAACCGACGAAAAGAACCAGCAGAGGAGCAGGCAGCCATATAACAGATCATATTTACAAATATGATCTGCTATATGGCTCTGTGATTGGCTTTTTTAAAAATCAGCAACCTGCCAGCCACGATCATTGGCTGGCAGGTTGCTGACGAAATGGTCCTGAACGAAATGCCGGCGCGAACTGCGCATACTCGCGTCTCGGTGTGACTGTGCGCAGCGCTGCCACCTCCGGAACGCACATGTGCGTTAGGCGGTCCGGAGGTGGTTAACTATGAGGGACACAGTGCGACAGTTCTTTCATTACTGTATTTCGTTGCAGAAAAATACTGTAGTCTCTAGTTGCATATGGTACATTTTTGAAAGATGTCAAAGCAGAAAAGGCTATCATATCGTAAAATTCTTTTTAACCCCTTAAGCACCTGGCTAATTTTAAGGACCAGGCCATTTTTTGCAAATCTGACCAGTGTCACTTTGTCGAGATAACTTTTAAACACTTTTACTTATCCATGCCATTCTGAGATTGTTTTCTCACTTCATGACACTGGTAAAATTAAGTAAAAATTTATCATTTTTATTTATTTAAAAAATACCAAACTTAAAAAAATTTAGGAAAAATTTGCAATTTTCCAAATTTAAATTTCTCTACTTTTATAACCCCTTAAGGACACGGCCCTATTTCACCTTAAGGACCAGGCCATTTTTTGCAAATCTGACCAGTGTCACTAAGTGCTGATAACTTTAAAACACTTTGACTTATCCAGGCCATTCTGAGATTGTTTTTTCGTCACATATTGTACTTCATGACACTGGTAAAATAAAGTAAAAAAAAATAAAAAAATTTGTTTGCATAATAAAATACCTAATTTACCAAAAATTTTGAAAAATTAGCAAATTTCAAAGTTTGTTTCTCTACTTCTGTAATACATAGTAATACCCCCCAAAATTGTGATGACTTAACATTCCCCATATGTCTACTTCATGTTTGAATTATTTTGGGAATGATATTTTATTTTTTGGGGATGTTACAAGGCTTAGAAGTTTAGAAGCAAATCTTGAAATTTTTCCGAAATTTACAAAAACCAAATTTTTAGGGACCACTACAGCTCTGAAGTCACTTTGCGAGGCTTACATAATAGAAACCACCCAAAATGACCCCATTCTATAAACTACACCCCTCAAGGTATTCAAAACTGATTTTACAAACTTCGTTAACCCTTTAGGTGTTGCACAAGAGTTATTGGCAAATGGGGATGAAATTTGAGAATTTAATTTTTTTGCCAAATTTTCCATTTTAACCAATTTTTTCCACTAACAAAGCAAGGGTTAACAGCCAAACAAGACTGTATCTTTATTGCCCTGACTCTGCTGTTTACAGAAACGCCCCATATGTGGCCGTTAACTACTGTATGGCCACACAGCGGGGCGTAGAGTGAAAGGTGCGCCGTATGGTTTTTGGAAGCCAGATTTTGCTGGACAGTTTTTTTTACACCATGTCCCATTTGAAGCCCCCTGATGCACCCCTAGAGTAGAAACTCCAAAAAAGTGACCCCATCTAAGAAACTACACCCCTCAAGGTATTCAAAACTGATTTTACAAACTTTGTTAACCCTTTAGGTGTTGCACAAGATTTAATGGAAAATAGAGATACAATTTCAAAATTTCACTTTTTTGGCAGATTTTCCATTTTAATATTTTTTTCCAGTTACAAAGCAAGGGTTAACAGCCAAACAAAACTCATTATTTATGGCCCTGATTCTGTAGTTTACAGAACCACCCCATATGTGGTCGTAAACTGCTGTACGGGCACACGGCAGGGCGCAGAAGGAAAGGAATGCCATACGGTTTTTGGAAGGCAGATTTTGCTGGACAGTTTTTTTGACACCATGTCCCATTTGAAGCCCCCCTGATGCACCCCTAGAGTAGAAACTCCAAAAAAGTGACCCCATTTTAGAAAGTACGGAATAGGGTGGCAGTATTGTTGGTACTAGTTTAGGGTACATATGATTTTTGGTTGCTCTATATTACACTTTTTGTGCGGCAAGGTAACAAGAAATAGCTTTTTTGGCACTTTTTTTTGTTATTTACAACATTCATCTGACAGGTTAGATCATGTGGTAATTTTATAGAGCAGGTTGTCACGGATGTGGCGATACCTAATATGTATACAATTTTTTTTATTTATGTAAGTTTTATACAATAACTTCATTTTTAAAACCAAAAAATTGTTTAGTGTCTCCATAGTCTAAGAGCCATAGTTTTTTCAGTTTTTGGGCGATTATCTTGAGTAGGGTCAAATTTTTTGCGGGATGAGATGACTGGCACTATTTTGGGGTGCATATGACTTTTTGATCGCTTGCTATTACACTTTTTGTGACGTAAGATGGCAAAAAATTGCTTTTTTTACACCGTTTTTATTATTTTACGGTGGTCACCTGAGGGGTTAGGTCATGTGATATTTTTATAGAGCCGGTCGATACGGACGCGGCGATACCTAATATGTATGCTTTATTTTTATTTATGTAAGTTTTACACAATGATTTTATTTTTGAAACAAAAAAAATCATGTTTTAGTGTTTCCATAGTCTAAGAGCCATAGTTTTTTCAGTTTTTGGGCGATTATCTTGAGTAGGGTCTCATTTTTTGCGGGATGAGATGACGGTTTGATTGGTACTATTTTGGCGTACATGCGACTTTTTTGATCACTTTTATTACCTTTTTTGGGAAGTAAGGTGGGCAAAATTTTCAATTTTCTCATAGTTTTTATTTTTTAATTTTTATGGCGTTCACCGTGCGGGGAAAGTAACATGACCGTTTTATAGATCAGGTCGTTACGGACGCGGCAATACCTAATATGTGTAGTGTATTTTATTTTTTTAATTTTTATTCAGTGATAAATGTTTTTTTTTTATCTTAACTTTTTTTTTTTTTTTGACCCAGACCCACTTGGTTCTTGAAGATTCAGTGGGTCTGATGTCTGTAAAATACAGTACAGAACCCTATAGGGTCCTTAAGGGGTTAATTTATGTATGCAGAAATCACACTATAGGGATTATAAGTAAACAAAAAAAAAACGGTTTAGTGGGGTGACAGAAGCCCTTTAACTATTAGGGACTCAGTGCGACAGTTCTTTCATTACTGTATTTCGTTGCAGAAAAATACTGTAGTCTCTAGTTGCATATGGTACATTTTTGAAAGATGTCAAAGCAGAAAAGGCTATCATATCGTAAAATTCTTTTTAACCCCTTAAGCACCTGGCTAATTTTAAGGACCAGGCCATTTTTTGCAAATCTGACCAGTGTCACTTTGTCGAGATAACTTTTAAACACTTTTACTTATCCATGCCATTCTGGGATTGTTTTCTCACTTCATGACACTGGTAAAATTAAGTAAAAAAAATTTCATTTTTATTTATAAAAAAAAAAACAAATTTACAAAAATATTGGAAAATTTGCAATTTTCCAAATTTAAATCTCTCTACTTTTATAATAGATAATAATACCTCCAAAAATAGTTATTACTTTACATTCCCCATATGTCTACTTCATGTTTGGATCATTTTGTATATTACATTTTATTTTTTGGGGACGTTAGAAGGCTTAGAAGTTAGCAAAGCAAATCTTAAAAATTTTCTGAAAATTTCCAAAACCCACATTTTAAGGAGCAGTTCAGGTCTGAAGTCCCTTTGTGAAGCTTACATAATAGAAACCACACAAAAATTACCCCATTTTAGAAACTACACCACTCAAGGTAATCAAAACTGATTTTACAAACGTTGTTAACCTTTTAGGTGTTTAACCCCTTAAGGACTCAGCCCTATTTCACCTTAAGGACTTGGCCATTTTTTGCAAATCTGACCAGTGTCCCTTTAAGTGCTCATAACTTTAAAACGCTTTAACTTACCCAGGCCGTTCTGAGATTGTTTTTTCGTCACATATTGTACTTCATGACACTGCTAAAATTGGGTCAAAAAAGTTAATTTTTTTGCACAAAAAAATAAAATTTTTAATTTTTTTGGAAAAATTAGCAAATTTCAAAGTTTCAGTTTCTCTACTTCTGTAATACATAGTAATACCCCCAAAAATTGTGATGGCTTTACATTCCCCATATGTCTACTTCATGTGTGTAGCATTTTGGGAATGATATTTTATTTTTTGGGGATGTTACAAGGCTTAGAAGTTTAGAAGCAAATTTTGAAATTTTTCAGAAATCTTCAAAATCCCACTTTTTATGGACCAGTTCAGGTTTGCAGTCATATTGTGAGGCTTAGATAATAGAAACCTCCCAAAAATGACCCCATTCTAGAAACTACACCCCTCAAGGTATTCAAAACTGTTTTTTCAAACTTTATTAACCCTTTAGGTCTTCCACAAGAGTTAATGGCAGATGGAGAAACAATTTAGAAATTTCTATTTTTGGGAAAATTTTCCAATATAATCAATTTTTTCCAGGAGTAAAACAAGGGTTAACTGCCAAACAAAACTCAAAATGGGTTGCCCTGATTCTGTAGTTTGCAGAAACACCCCATATGTGGTCGTAAACTACTGTTTGGCCAAACGGCAGGACATAGAAGGAGGGGAACACCATATGGGTTTTGGAAGGCAGATTTTGCAGGACTGGTTTTGTTTATACCATGTCCCATTTGAAGCCCCCTGTTGCACCCCTAGAATAGAAATTTCAAAAAAGTGACTCCATCTAAGAAAGTACACCCCTCAAGGTATTCAAAACTGGGTTTACAAACTTTGTTAACCCTTTAGGTGTTCCACAAGAGTTAATGGCAGATGGAGAAACAATTTAGAAATTTCTATTTTTTGGAAAATTTTCCAATATAATCAATTTTTTCCAGGAGTAAAACAAGGGTTAACTGCCAAACAAAACTCAAAATGGGTTGCCCTGATTCTGTAGTTTGCAGAAACACCCCATATGTGGTCGTAAACTACTGTTTGGCCAAACGGGAGGACATAGAAGGAGGGGAACACCATATGGGTTTTGGAAGGCAGATTTTGCAGGACTGGTTTTGTTTATACCATGTACCCTTTCAAGCCCCCTGATGCACCCCTAGAGTAGAAACTCCATAAAAGTGACCCCATCTAGGAAACTACAGGATAAGGTGGTTGTTGTTTTGGGACTATTTTAGGGGTAAATATGATTTTTGGTTGCTCTATATTACTCTTTTTTGAGGCAATGTAACATAAAAATTAAATTCTAAAAATGTTTCTACATTCGCTATTTAGTTTTGTGGAACACCTAAAGGGTTAACATAGTTTGTAAAGTAACTTTTGAATACCTTGAGGGGTGTAGTTTCTTAGATGGGGTCACTTTTTTGGAGTTTCTAGTCTAGGCTACATCAGGGGGGGCTTCTAATGGGACATGGTGTCAAAAAAAAAACTGTTCATCAAAATCTGCCTTCCAGAAACTGTATGGAGTTCCCTTCGTTCTATGCCCTGCCGTGCGGCTATATAGCCATTTACGACCACATATGGGGTGTTTCTGCAAACTACAGAATCAGGGCCATAAATATTGAGTTTTGTTTGGCTGTTAACCCTTGCTTTATTACCGGCAAAAGGGATTCAAATTGAAATTTTGCCCAAAAATGGGTGTTTTGGCACCGTTTTTGTTTTATATTTTTAACACCGTTCATTTGAGGCATTTGGTCAAATGTTATTTTTATAGCGACGACTTTTACGCACGCGACGATGCCCAATATGTATGGCTCTCAGACTTTGGAGACACTAAGCAGGCATCCTAAAAACTGCGGCCCTCCAGATGTTGTAAAACTACAATTCCCACCATGCCCTGCTGATGGCTGTAGGTTGTCTGGGCATGCTGGGAGTTATAGTTTTACAACATCTGGAGGGCCGCAGTTTGAGGATGCCTGCTCTAAAACTAATATTTTTTTGGGGAAAAAAAATTGTTTCTGTGTCTCCAAAGTCTAAGAGCCATAGTGTTTTATGTTCTCTAGTGGACTGTTGGGGATTATAAAAATTTAGTACTCCATGGAAGTGTGATACTCCCTGAAGCAATCGATAACGCAGAGGCCCGGATGATCGGGGCACGTGTCACATTGAGTGGTGGTGTCCTTCCTTATCCCCCTCTTGTGACACACTCTGCATCTTTTTTGGGTTCGTCCCTTCTTTCCAGTATGGGGGACCACACCTGGAAAGTGTTGGCCAGGGACGATCCGGGCGCCTCCAGTTCCCGAGGTACTCCGGCCTGCTCTTTCCCGGTCCGAAAAGATCAGGTCTTTGAGGACTGCCTCATAGAATTGGAGGAATGTCCCTGTGCTGCCAGCGCTTCGGGATAGTACAAAAGAGTTGTACATGGCAACCTGCACCATGTAGACCGTAACTTTTTTGTACCATGCCCGGGTTTTGCGCATGGCATTATATGGCGTGAGGACTTGATCAGAGAGATCAACTCCTCCCATATACCGATTGTAGTCGATGATACAATCGGGCTTGAGGACCGTTACCGCGGTACCTCGCACAGGGACTGGGGTGGTGCTGTTACCGTGGATTGTGGACAGCATAAGGACATCCCTCTTGTCCTTATACCTGACCAGCAACAGGTTTCCACTGGTAAGTGCACGGGTCTCACCCCTGGGGATAGGTACCTGGAGGGGGTGGGCAGGGAGGCCGCGCTGATTTTTCCGCACGGTCCCACAAGCGAACGTGGATCTGGCGGCAAGGGACCTGAACAAGGGAATGCTGGTATAAAAGTTATCCACGTACAAGTGGTAACCCTTATCCAGCAGTGGGTGCATAAAGTCCCACACGAGTTTCCCGCTAACACCCAGAGTGGGGGGACATTCTGGGGGTTGAATACGGGAATCTCGCCCCTCGTACACACGAAATTTGTAAGTGTACCCTGAGGTACTCTCACAAATTTTGTATAGCTTCACGCCATACCTCGCCCGCTTTGTGGGAATGTATTGGCGGAAACTGAGTCTCCCCTTGAACGCAACGAGAGACTCATCAACCGCGACCTCCCTTCCAGGTACGTAGGCCTGCTGAAATGTGGCCCCAAAGTGATCGATGACCGGCCGTATCTTATACAGCCGGTCATAGGCAGGATCACCTCGGGGTGGACATGCTGCATTATCGGAATAATGCAGAGATTTCCGGATGGCCTCAAACCGGGGACGTGTCATGACCATACTGTACAGTGGGGTCTGGTATAGGACGTCCCCACTCCAGTATTGCCTGACACTGGGTTTTTGGACTAGACCCATATGCAGCACGAGGCCCCAAAATGTCCTCATTTCGGCTGCACTGACCGGCGTCCAGCCACCGGGTCTAGCCAAAAATGAGCCTGGGTTTTGAGAGACGAACTGTTGGGCGTACAGATTCGTCTGCTCCACCATCAAATTCACCAGTGGGTTACTGAAAAAAAAACTAAAAAAGTCTATTTCAGTAAACCCCACTGTGGGAATCTGGATTCCAGGATTGCCAGCGAAATCCGGAATCTCAGGCTCAAAGTCCACTGGGGGACACCAGCTAAGTTCATCGGCAGGGGGCTCCGGTGAACTTATTTGGTGGGCCGGGAAACCAGTACGAACCCCAGGGCGGCTCGTACTAGGGTGGGCCACAGGATCCCTAGCATGTGTGGCCCCTGGCTCCGCCTGGCGGCGTCTCCGCCGCCTTGGTGGCTCATCGTCATCCGATGATGATGAGGAGGATGCGAATGACAGAAGGAATGTGGGGTCATCCTCATCCTCACTGGGGCTCTCGGAGTCGGAGGCAATCTGGGCGTATGCCTCCTCGGCCGAGAACACCCGGCGGGCCATGGGTGTGTGTGCGTGTAGGTGTGCGTGTGTGGAAACCTTTATTATATGTGCGTGTGTGTGGGGGCAACGGGTGTTCGCGTACTAAAAAAAGGAAAATAAAGGGGCAAGTGTTAGGAAAAAAAAAAAAAAAGTTCAAAGTTGCTGATCAGCGGTACAACGCTGATCAGCGGTGGGGCGGGCGATGCGCTAACAGTGGACGGACGCTAAAGTGCCGACCAGTCAGCGAACGCAGAAAAATAAAAAAAAAGTGGTGGTAAGGGGGCTAGTGGTGAGGGGGGGGGGGGCTGGTAGGGGGGGGCAAGTGGCAGGGGGGGCTCTGGGGTCTGATAGATGGATCAAAAAAGTTTTGTGTAAAAGTTCTTTTTTTTTTTTTTTTTTTCCTAACTAACTTTTCCCTTCTTTCCCTTCCTAATGGTGCCTCTCCCTCACTGACCCTAACCTACCTGAGTGGCGATGGGTGCAGGAGGGTGATGGATGCCGATTAGGGGGACACAGGAGCTGGTGCTGGACGATGCTGCACGGTCAGGGTGCTGGACAGGAAGAGGAGGGGAGAGAGGAGCGCAGGAAGTTTGAATCTCGCGCCTCTCTCCCCTGCACCAATCAGCACCCTGGACAGCAGTGTTCAGCACCAGGGCCAGCACCGCCTCCTCAAATCCTCGGACTGCGATTGGTGGTGTAAAATTACGCCACCGATCGCAGTCTTTTTCCGGTTCATCGGGTCACAGCACACCCGAATGGACCGGAAACGCAGAAAACCGCAGGTCTGAATGGACCTGCGGTTTTCTGCGATCGTCTATACGGGGGGGTCAAATGACCCCCCCCTGCGTTGTTACGGGATGCCGGCTGAATGATTTCAGCCGGCATCCCGTTCCGATTAACCCCCGCAGCGCCGGAATCGCGAATTAAAGCCATGACGTACCGGTACGTCATGGGTCCTTAAGGATTCGGGAAACATGCCGTACCGATACGTCATGGGTCCCTAAGGGGTTAAATTTCAGAATTTCACTTTTCTGGCATATTTTCCATTTTAATCATTTTTTTTTTCCACTAACAAAGCAAGTGTTAAAAGCCAAACAAAACATAATATGTATTGCCCTTATTCTGTCGTTTACAGAAACACCCCATATGTGGTCATAAACCGCTGTACGGGCACACAGCAGGGCGCAGATGGAAAGGAACGCCATATGGTTTTTGGAAGGCAGATTTTGCTGGAGTGGTTTTTTGACACCATGTCCCATTTGAAGCCCCCCGATGCACCCCTAGAGTAGAAACTTCAAAAAGTGACCCAATTTTGGAAAGGTGGCAGTTTTGTTGGTACTATGATTTTTGGATGTTCTATATTATACTTTTTGTGAGGCAAAGTAACAAAAAATAGAAATTCTGAAATTTCATCTCCATTTGCCATTATCTCTTGTGGAACACCTAAAGGGCTAACAAAGTTTGTAAAATCAGTTTTGAATACCTTGAGGGGTGTAGTTTCTACTCTAGGGGTGAATGGGAGGGGGGGGGGCTTCAAATAGGACATGGTGTAAAAAGAAACAGTTCAGCAAAAACTGCCTTCCAAAAACCATATGGCGTTCCTTTCCTTCTGCGCTCTGCCGTGTGGCCATACAGCAGTTTACGACCACATATGGGGCGTTTCTGTAAACTACAGAATCAGGGCAATAAACACAAAGTTTTTGGGCTGTTAACCCTCGCTTTGTTACTGGAAAAAATTTATTAAAATTGAAAATTTACAACTTTCAGGTTAGATCATGTGCTATTTTTAAAGAGCAGGTTCTTACTGACGCAGGGATACATTAGGTATGTTTACTTTGTTTAAGTTTTACACAATAATATCATTTTT
This sequence comes from Bufo gargarizans, assembly GCF_014858855.1. Lineage (NCBI taxonomy): Eukaryota > Metazoa > Chordata > Amphibia > Anura > Bufonidae > Bufo > Bufo gargarizans. The sequence continues at coordinate 218,842,906 of NC_058082.1, read as the reverse complement.
GAATAAAAAAAAAATCATTTTAGTGTCGCCATAGTCTGAGAGCCATATTTTTTTTTATTTTTTGGGCGATTGTCTTAGGTAGGGGCTCATTATTTGCGGGATGAGATGACGGTTAGATTGGTACTATATTAGGGTGTATACGCCTTTTTGAACGCTTGCTATTACACTTTTTGTGATGTAAGGTGACAAAAAATAGCTTTTTTGACACCGTTTTTATTTTATTTTTTAACGGTGTTCACCTGAGGGGTTAGTTCATGAGGTATTTTTATAGAGCAGGTTCTTACGGCCACGGCGATACCGAATATGTTTACTTTTAAAAATTTTACGTTTAACATAAAAAAGCATTTTTGAAACAAAAAAAATAATGTTTTAGTCTGAGAGACATAGTTTATTTATTTTTGGGCGATTGTCTTAGTTAGAGGCTCATTTTTTTTTCGGGATAAGGTGACGAACAGATTGGCACTATTTTGGGGGGCATACGCCTTTTTGATCGCTGGGTGTTGCACTTTTAGTGATTTAAGGTGACAAAAAAATTGTTTACTTAGCACAGTCTTTTTTTTTTATGGTCTTCATCTGAGGGGTTAGGTCATGTGATATGTTTATAGAGCCGGTCGATACGGACGAGGTGATACCTAATATGTCTACTTTTCTTTCTTTCACTACTTTTTAAGATTTTTTATTTATTTTTTCCTTTATTATTATTTTTTTTTATTATTTACTTGAAAAAAAAATTTTTACACTTTATTTTTTGTCCCACTCTGGGACTTCAACTTTTGGGGTCTGATTCCCTTTACAATGCATTCCAATACTTCTGCATTGGAATGCATTGGCTTTATGAGTAATACAGTGTGTATTACTCAATACAGCTTCCTGCCTGTGAGATACAGGGGGCTGGATCTCACAGGCTCTCCACTGGAAGGCAGCCACGATGCCTAAGGAAGGCATCGGGCTGCCTTCCATGTCATCAGATCCCCATTACAGCAGCATGGGGACCCGATGGTTTCCACAATCGCCGCCGGAATGATCCGTAAACGCTGCAAACCACAGGTCTGAACTGACCTGCAGTTTGCTGCGATCGCCGATACGGGTGGGTCACAGGACCCGTCTCGGCATTGTCACAGAGTGCCTGCTGAATGATTTCAGCAGGCACTCTATTCCGATCACCGCCCGCTGCAGGGCGGTGATCAGAAATACACAGGGCGTACAGGTACACCCTGTGTCCTTTAAGGACTTGGTCATCAGGGCGTACCTGTACGCCCTGTGTCCGCAAGAGGTTAAACTAGAGGTAGTAAAATATGCTAACGGACCTGAACAGATGAGACATTTTGGGCCACCTGGATCACACGTCACAGGAACAATGGCTTTTCGGTCTCTACAAAAATAATCATATATGAAGCCAAATTAATGCTAGGAAGAAAAAAAATGTTTTTAATTTTTTTTAAATTTTTTAACTTTTGATGTTCCATCAAACAGGACTGTTGATCTGAAAAATGCCAAAACCACAACCTCAGGACACGAGAAAAACCTTTTACATAATTGTGTTGTCCTGCTGTGCAGATGGCACCAAACTGCTGCCTATGTTAATTTTCAGTTATTCATCAGGTTGCATATAGCAACCACTTACAGCTCAGCTTCTATTTTGCTACAGGTCATTAATAAGATCTTTGATTGGTTGCTATAGGCAATGAAGGGCATTCTTTTTTTTTACTATTATCTTTATATTTTACAATACATAAAGGACATACATATCGTAGCTAAATATAAAATCAATACGTCTATCTTTGCAGAATAGTATATTGCCAAATCTACATCACAATTTATAGTTTTCCTACCCCCATCCCACCGGGGAAAAAAAGAAAAAAAAAAGGGACTATCTCATCTCTCTCCATCCCCAGCTCCTCCCCCGTACCCTAATCCAATTTCCATCTAAGGCTACTTTCACACTTGTGTTCGGGGTTCCGCTTGTGAGTTCCGTTTGAAGGCTCTCTCAAGCGGCTCCGAACGGATCCGTCCAGCCCTAATGCATTCTGAGTGGATACGGATCCGCTCAGAATGCATCAGTCTGGCACCGTTTGTCCTCCGCTTTTTTTTTTTTTTTTTCATGGTAATGCGAACGGATCCGTTCTGAATGGATCTATACGTTTGCATTATAGGTGCGGATCCGTCTGTGCAGATACCAGACGGATCCACACCTAAACGCAGGTGTGAAAGTAGCCTTAATCAGTTTTTTAACCATTCTGCCCACATACTGTCAAACCTCCACCTTTTAGCACTTGTAGCTATGTGTAGTCTCTCGCAAGCCAGCAAACATTTGACCAGGCTGAACCACATGTTAATTGTTGGTACGGTTTTCTCTATCCATTTTCTTACAATACATCTCCTAGCCTGAAATAAAAATTTAAATGTTATAAAAAAAATCCTGGAATCCCCTATATCCTCCACCAAACCCAGCACACATGCCCCAAAAGTTAGGGGGATGTCCACCTTATGAAGTACCTTAATATAACCAAGCACTTCATTCCAAAATTTTTGAAGAGATTGGCACTCCCACAGTAAATGCACATCCTCAACTCCAATCTCGCCACATTTTAACCATCTAAATACCTTGTTCTTGCAATATTTCATAAGTTTGGCAGGGGAGTAATATAAACGATGCACCACAAAAAATTGAATAAGCCTATGTGCTGGGTTCTGGGAGGTGGTGTTTATTACTTGAAATATTTTACTCCACCCTTCGGAATTTATCTGTTTCACTCTCCCATCCCATTTTCCCATATAAATCTTCACACCTTGTTTTTCCCTCAATTTTTTTTGACAAGATATTGTACATATTTAATATTCTCCTCCTACCATTAATCATTTTTGAAATTACCTTGACTGGTTAAGGGAGTGAGATAACTATTCTTGTCCCCAACAATGATTGTTTAAGAGCCGCTCTAAGTTGAAAGTAATGGAACCAATTTTTATCTACAAGACTATTTTTACATTTAACTCCTTAAGGACACAGCCTTATTTCACCTTAAGGACCAGGCCATTTTTTTGCAAATATGACCAGTGTCACTTTAAGTGGTGATAACTTTAAAACTTTTTGACTTATCCAGGCCATTCTGAGAATGTTTTTTCGTCACATATTGTACTTCATGACACTGGTAAAATGAAGTAAAAAATAATTTTTATTTATAAAAAAAATACAAAATTTACCAAAAATTTGTAAAAAATTGCAAATGTCCAAGTTTCAATTTCTCTACTTCTATATTACATAGTAATACCTCCAAAAATTGTTATTACTTTACATTCCCCATATGTCTACTCCATTTGGATCATTTTGGGAATTATATTACATTTTTTGGTGATGTTACAAGGCTTAGAAGTTTAGAAGCAAATCTTGAAATTTTTCAGAAATTTTCAAAAACCCAATTTTTAGGGACCAGTTCAGGTCTGAAGTTACTTTGTGAGGCTTACATAATAGAAACCACCCAAAATAACCCCATTCTAGAAACTACACCCCTCAAGGTATTCAAAACTGATTTTACAAACGTCGTTAACCCTTTAGGTGTTCCACAAGAATTAATGGAAAATAGAGAGATAATTTCAAAATTTCACTTTTTGGGCAAATTTTCCATTTTAATATTTTTCTCCAGTTACAAAACAAGGGTTAACAGCCAAACAAAACTCAATATTTATGGCCCTGATTCTGTAGTTTACAGAAACACCCCATATGTGGTTGTAAACTGCTGTACGGGCACACGGCAGGGCGCAGAAGGAAAGAAATGCCATACGGTTTTTGGAAGGCAGGTTTTGCTGGACTGTTTTTTTCATTTTTTACACCATGTCCCATTTGAAGCCCCCCTGATGCACCCCTAGAGTAGAAACTCCATAAAAGTGGCCACATCTAAGAAACTACACCCCTCAAGGTATTCAAAACTGATTTTACAAACTTTGTTAACCCTTTAGGTCAGGGCTGGCCAACCTGCGGCTCTCCAGCTGTTGCAAAACTACAACTCCCAGCATGCCCAGTCTGCCTACAGCTATCAGCCTACAGAAGGGAATAGTGGGAGTTGTAGTTTTACAACAGCAGGAGAGCCACAGGTTGGCCAGCCCTGCTTTAGGTGTTCCACAAGAATTAATGGAAAATAGAGATACAATTTCAAAATTTCACTTTTTTGGCAGATTTTCCATTTTAATATATTTTTCCAGTTACAAAGCAAGGGTTAACAGCCAAACAAAACTCAATATTTATGGCCCTGATTCTGTAGTTTACAGAAACACCCCATATGTGGTCGTAAACTGCTGTACGGGCACACGGCAGGGCGCAGAAGGAAAGGTATGCCATACGGTTTTTGGAAGGCAGATTTTGCTGGACTGTTTTTTTTTTTTACACCATGTCCCATTTGAAGCCCCCCTGATACACCCCTAGAGTAGAAACTCAAAAAAAGTGACCCCATTTTAGAAACTACGGCATAGGGTGGAAGTTTTGTCGGTACTAGTTTAGGGTACATATGATTTTTGGTTGCTCTATATTACACTTTTTGTGAGGCAAGGTAACAAGAAATAGCTGTTTTGGCACAGTGTTTTTTGTTTTCTTATTTACAACATTCATCTGACAGGTTAGATCATGTGGTATTTTTATAGACCAGGTTGTCATATGTATACTTTTTTTTTTATTTATGTAAGTTTTACACAATGATTTCTTTTTTTAAATAAAAAGAAATCATGTTTTAGTGTTTCTATAGTCTGTGAGGCATAATTTTTTCAGTTTTTAGGCGATTATCTTGGGTAGGGTATGATTTTTGCGGGATGAGATGACGGTTTGATTGACACTATTTTGGGGTGCGTGTGACTTTTTGATCGCTTGCTATTACACTTTTTGTGATGTAAGGTGACAAAAAATTGTTTATTTAGCACAGTTTTTGTTTTACATTTCTTACGCTGTTTTTCTGAGGGGTCAGGTCATGTGATATTTTTATAGAGCCGGTCGATACGGATGCGTCGATACCTAATATGTATACTTTTTATTTATTTATGTAAGTTTTACACAATTATATCATTTTTGAAACAAAAAAAAATCATGTTTTAGTGTCTCCATAGACTGAGAGCCATAGTTTTTTCAGTTTTTGGGCGATTATCTTAGGTAGGGTCTTATTTTTTGCGGGATGAGATGATGTTTTGATTGGCACTATTTTGGGTTGCATATGACATTTCGATTGCTTGCTATTCAACTTTTTGTGATGTAAAGTGACTAAAAATGGTTTATTTAGCACAGTTTTTATTTTTTACGGTGTTCATCTAAGGGGTTAGGTCATGTGATAGTTTTATAGAACTGGTCGATACGGACGCGGTGATACCTAATATGTCAACTTATTTTTTTATTTATGTACAGGGCTCCAGATGGCGACCAAAATGGTCGCCAATGCGACTTAGAATTTACAAATGGCGACAAGACATTTTAGTCTTGTCGCCATTTGCGACTAGACCCTCTGCGGCAGCTCTACAGTTGAACAGCGGCGGGCACAGGAGTTGATAGTTCTCTGCCCCGCCGCCGATGTTCTTCTCAGTCTGAGTCAGTGAGTCACAGCACACAATAGCAGAGACACTGGCAGCAGGGAGGGGAGGGACTCGGGAGGAGTGTAATCTGATCCTAGAGTGGAAGCTGCTTCTGCCAGCCCCTCCCCTCCCCGCCCACCAACCAATCAGAGCTGAGGCAAGGCAAGCACTAGCAGCTTTGGGTCACTGACAAGCACAGGGAGAAAGAATCAAATGAGTCACAGGTGAAAAGAACTAAAGATCCGACTTAGTGACTCATTCGATTCTTTCTTAGACTCCCTGTACAGTGTGCCCCCCAACACCCCAGTATAAGAAACATTGGTGGCACAGTGTGCCCCCTCAACACCCCAGTATAAGAAACATTGGTGGCACAGTGTGCCCCCCCAACACCCCAGTATAAGAAATATTGGTGGCACAGTGTGCCCCCCCCCCAACACCCCAGTATAAGAAACATTGGTGGCACAGTGTGCCCCCCAACACCCCAGTATAAGAAACATTGGTGGCACAGTGTGCCCCCCCAACACCCCAGTATAAGAAATATTGGTGGCACAGTGTGCCCCCCCCCAACACCCCAGTATAAGAAACATTGGTGGCACAGTGTGCCCCCCCAACACCCCAGTAGAAGAAACATTGGTGGCACAGTGTGCCCCCCCAACACCCCAGTATAAGTGACATTGGTGGCACAGTGTGCCCCCCCTAACACCCCAGTATAAGAAACATTTGTGGCACAGTGTGCCCCCCCAACACCCCAGTATAAAAAACATTGGTGGCACAGTGTGCCCCCCCCAACACCCCAGTATAAGAAACATTGGTGGCACAGTGTGCCCCCCCAACACCCCAGTATATGAAACATTGGTGGCACAGTGCGCCCCCCCCAGTATAAGAAACATTGGTGGCTCAGTGGGAAGTGCCAATGAGGGTTAAAAAATAATTTAAAAAAATTAACTCACCTCCTCCAGTTGATCGAGTAGCTGCCGGTCTCCTGTTCTTTCTTCAGGACCTGTGGTGATGTCACTGAGCTCATCACATGGTCCATTACCATGATGATGTATCATGTGATGAGCACAGTGATGTCACCACAGGTCCTTTGACAGGTCCTGAAGAAAGAACAGGAGACATCAATTGGAGGAGGTGAGTTAATTTTTATTTTTTAACCCTCATTTGCACTGCCCACTGCGCCACCAATGTTCATTATATTGAGGGGGGGGGGGGGGGGGCGCACTGTGCCACCAATGTTTATTATATTGAGGGGGGGCACACTGCGCCACCAATGTTTATTATACTGGGGTGTTGGGGGGGTTCACACTGCGCCACCAATGTTTATTATATTGAGGGGGGCACACTGCGTCCCCCAATGTTTATTATACTGGGGTGTTGAGGGGTGCGCACTGCGCCACCAATGTTTATGTTGAGGGGGGGGGGGCACACTGCGCCACCAATGTTTATTATACTGGGGTGTTGGGGGGGTGCGCACTGCACCACCAATGTTTATTATATTGAGGGGGGCACACTGCGCCACCAATGTTTATTATACTGGGGTGTTGGGGGCGCACTGCGCCACCAATGTTTCTGATATTGGGGGGGGGGGGGCGCACTGCGCCACCAATGTTTATCATACTGGGGTGTTGGGGGGGCGCACTACGCCACCAATGTTTATTATATTGGGGGGCACACTGCGCCACCAATGTTTATCATACTGGGGTGTTGGGGGGGCGCACTGCGCCACCAATGTTTATTATATTGAGGGGGGCACACTGCGCCACCAATGTTTATTATACTGGGGTGTTGGGGGCGCACTGCGCCACCAATGTTTCTTATATTTGGGGGGTGCACTGCGCCACCAATGTTTATTATACTGGGGTGTTGGGGGCGCACTGCGCCACCAATGTTTCTTATATTTGGGGGGTGCACTGCGCCACCAATGTTTATCATACTGGGGTGTTGGGGGGGCGCACTGCGCCACCAATGTTAATTATATTGACCTTCTACTATGCAGTCTGTATTAAAGAATGCTATTATTTTCCCTTAGAACCATGTTATAAGGGAAAATAATACAGTGAATAGACTTTCATCCTAGCAACCATGAGTGAAAATCGCACCGCATCCGCACTTGCTTGCGGATGCTTGCGATTTTCACGCAGCCCCATTTACTTCATAAAATGCGAAATGCACGCGGCTTTTTTTGGTGTTTTTTTTATTTTTTGCGCGGTATTGAGTATCGCAATACTTTTTTATGGTGACGTAAGTGTGACGACCACCCGCCAATCCCGTCGTACTATGCCACAGTTGCCATACAGGTCTCGTCAACTAGAGACTCCTGGAGGCGAATCCACTGTGAGCACAGAAGACGTTTAAGATTGGTTGGTGGGCCCAGAAAGGATGCAATCACGATTGTATGTACAATCGGTAAAAATAAAATGACTGATTTCACGCTGGAAATCAAATTAATTTGCTGCCACCACTCTTCGTATTGAATCGGGGCGAAGAGACCCCGGCTAGCTAATCCTAAAGGGACGAAACGGTTATTTGCAACCTAGCTAGTACATTAACAATTTATAAAAATAACACAATTTGGTAGTATGTCTTCTGAGGACAGAGCTCTTAGCATAGATCAGGTCATCAAGTAACAAGGGCAAAACTGGAACGATGAAATCGTTAGTTTTTATTCTAAAACTACACACAAAAATATATATATTAAAGCTGACAGATAAATATACCTGCCAGGTGAACAGATTGGTTTGGATAGAAATAGTTAGAGGTGGAAGGGAATAGAATGTCTGTAAGTTCAGAATTACCGTGGTAGAGTCCAGTAATAGGCAAAGTCTTTGAAATAATAATCCAAGATGGTGGGGTGCCCGTGTCCCTGCGGGCGGTCGAGATGTTAGACGACGTCAGATGGTAGATGAAGGACGCAGGACCTCAGTGTGTCACTGTTTTTACCTCCTCTGAAGCGGGGAGTGGTTATGACACGTTCAGGTCCAGCCTTGGGTAATTGGAACAGGGGCAGTCCTTTGCCCCATAGGGAGAAAACCTGGCAGCATCTTTGCTTTGCCCATTTCTCCATATCCCGTAAGTCCAATCAAGAAATATAGTAGATATTGATAATCAGTACAATTTTACGCATCATCTGATAACAAATACGACTAGAAGATAATACAGGGTGCCCGAGAACCTTTATATCTCAGAGCGGGAATCTCTGATTTGTCCGCGGGTTTCCTAGAAGGTGGGTTAGGAGAACCAAAACCATCTCTGAAAAGATGGTTCCTTTCCCATTTCCATAACCCATGAAATATTAGGAAAATATGGGAAGAATATGAAGTTTATGGATTGGAGGTGACTTTCAGGTCATCTTCCCTCCTGTACCAGCCAGCTGTGTGATAAGGATCTGTCCTTTTCTTCTGAAGCTCGCTGCCCAGGCTAAAGGTGTGAGACCCCTGCTGGTATTGGAGACACTATGGCTGCAGAGAGACAGTTTTTTATGAGGTTCTGTCAAGAGAATACCAGATTGATGGCTACTCAACCTGGCATGGGGCAGGAAGATTCTTTGGCAAGAAGGTGCTAATTGTACCTCTGATCTGTGAGTTACTCCTTTAGTGAAAGAGAAGATTCTTAGTGAAGGCTCTTTTGTCTTTGTGATTGAGAAATATGGCGCATTTGTGATTTCCTAGTATCGCTGTGGATCGCAAAGCGTCACACCTCCCCCCTTTGGAAGATTGGGGAAGGAGTGGTCAGCAAGACTGGGACTGAAGCAATCCCAACTCCCTATTTGAGCTAGTTACAGCGGGAAAGTCCGTCAGCATTCTGATGGCGACTTCCCGGTTTGTGCTGAATCGTGAAATCGTACTGTTGGAGCGCTAAGCTCCAGCGGAGAAGTTTTCCGTTGGTACCAGAAGTACGTTTCAGCCAGCTGAGAGGGTTGTGATCTGTGATGACCATGAAGGATCGTCCGTATAGGTACGATTGTAGTTTCTGTAGGGCCCATACGATCGCTAGGCACTCTTTCTCAGTGGTGCAGTATGCGGTTTCCCGCGGGAGTAGTTTTCGGCTCAGGTAGAGGACAGGGTGCTCATTCCCGGTTGCGTCCACCTGACTAAGGACGGCTCCCAGACCGTGGTCTGAGGCGTCAGTTTGTACTAGGAACTGACGGGAGAAGTCGGGAGCTTGAAGGACAGGAGCGCTAGCTAGCGCTTCCTTCAGGGCCCGAAATGCCTGTTCTAGTTCCGAGTTCCATGTGACCGTGTTGGGTTGTTTTTTGCCCGTTGCATCGGTCAGCGGTTTAGCCAGAGTACTATAGGATGGAACAAACTTCCTATAGTACCCTGCCGTTCCCAGAAATGCCTGTATTTGTTTTTTGGTGTTAGGCCGTGGCCATGCTACAATGGCATCGACCTTCCCTATCTGAGGTTTCAGGGTCTGGCTGCCTACTCTGTGTCCTAAGTACTGAACCTCTGTCATGGCAATCTGACATTTGTTGGGCTTAATGGTCAGATTGGCAGCGGACAGTCTTCCCAATACCTGTGACAGATGATCAAGGTGATCTTCCCAGGTTGGACTATATATGGCTATATCGTCCAGATAGGCTAGGGCATAACCTTGCATTCCTTCCAACAGTTCATTCATGGCCCGCTGAAAGGTGGCGGGCGCATTCTTCATCCCAAAGGGCATACGAGTAAACTCATAGAGGCCAAAAGGGGTGATGAATGCGGATTTCGCTCTCGCCTCTGGCGCAAGCGGAATCTGCCAGTATCCACGGCTCAAGTCCATGATTGTTAGATAGCTGGCGGACGCCAGCTGATCCAGCAATTCATCAATTCGAGGCATGGGATACGCATCGGTTATGGTGATGTCATTCAGTCTCCGATAGTCGACACAGAACCGGGTTGTCTTGTCCTTTTTGGGGACTAAAACAACCGGGGCGGCCCATGGACTAGAGGATTTCTGGATGACCATTAACTGTAGCATCTCATCAATCTCTCGTTTGATTTCAGCCTGCACTTCGGGTGAGGTGCGATAGGGGCCCTGCCGTAAGGGCTTGTGGGTCCCTGTGTCAACTCGGTGAGCTGCTAGGTTGGTTTGGCCAGGGATGCCTGAGAATATGGCGCTGTGCGCACTCAGGAGAGTGGTGAGCTGAAGCTCCTGTGGGTACGAGAGGTGGGGGTTGATGTTCCAATCATCTGCCACGTCTCGTAGCTCTGCTAGCAAGTCTATCAGTGGATCTGGCTCTTCGGGTTCTAGCTGGCTACACACTGCTAATACATACTGCTCTCTTTCCTTGTGCGCTTTTAACATGTTCACGTGGAACAGTTTCTGTCGCTTACCCCCGAGACTCACTAGGTAAGTGACTGGGTTCACCTGTTTCAGAATGGTGTATGGCCCGTCCCAGGCAGCCTGCAATTTGTTCTGCCTGACAGGGAGTAGGGCGTATACCTTCTGACCTGCTGCGTATGACCGCTCTCTGGCATGCTGATCATACCAAGCCTTCTGTTTGGCCTGTGCCTTTGCAAGGTTTCCCGTCACTATGGTCATGAGGGACTCCATCTTGTCCCGAAATTTTAGGACATATTCAACCACAGAGACTTCTGAGGGGTCACCTTTTCCCTCCCAGGTCTCCCGAATCAGTTTTAAGGGCCCTCGAACGTCTCGTCCATATAGGAGTTCAAAGGGCGAGAACCCAGTGGACTCCTGTGGCACTTCTCTGTAAGCGAACAGCAAATGAGGCAGGTGCCGCTCCCAGTCCTTCCCCTGCGATTCCACGAACGTGGCCAGCATTTGCTTTAACGTTCCGTTGAAACGTTCGCAAAGGCCGTTGGTTTGCGGGTGATACGCACTGGAAGTGGTGTGCTTGATTTGCATCCTCTCACAGAGGGCTTCCATTAGCTCCGACATGAAGCAGGAGCCCTGATCAGAGATCATCTCGGCGGGGAAACCTACACGCGAGAAAATCCCGATCAAGGCGTCTGCCACCGTGGCCGACCTAAGGGAAGACAGTGCTACCGCCTCTGGGTAACGGGTGGCATAGTCCACGACCGTTAAGATGTAGCGCTTGCCAGAACTGCTAGGAATGGGAAGGGGACCAATTATATCCACTGCCACTCTCTGGAAGGGCTCTGTGATCACGGGCAGTGGCTGCAAAGGGGCTTTGCGGGGTCCTCCAGCCTTCTTAACCCTCTGGCAAGTGGTACACGATCGGCAGTACTTCGTTATGTCCGTTCCCATCGTGGGCCAGTAAAAATGGTTCTGAACACGTTTGTGGGTCTTTCTGATACCCAAATGTCCTGCAAGTGGAATGTCGTGGGCTGCTTTGAGCACCTGTGCCCGAAATTCCCTAGGGAGTACCAGCTGTCTCGTGTTCTCACCTGCGCCACCTTTTGTAGGCTGTACAGCTTCACAGTACAGTCGGTCGTTCTCCCAATAGATTTTATATGGAGTGCCCTCACCTGGGGGCTGGCCGGCTCGGGCCCTAAGTGCCCCCAGACTAGGGTCACCCTTTAAGGCCTGCACGAATGCAGCGCCACCGGTCTCCTCCAGCTGACCAGTGACGTATGAGGTCAGCTGTGGAGAGTTACCTTCAGTGCTGGGGTCAGAGGTGGGTGGAGGGACGGCTGGTTCTGTCCCCGCAGCCCCATCTGAGCCCAGGTTACTGGCGACACTGGAAGCGTCTACCAGCGCAGTGACACAATCATCATCATCATCACATGGAAAGGTCTTTCTCGCATTGTTATCCACCTGAGGGTCAGAATCGCCCGAGGGGGTCCCTTCGGTCGGTTCTGAGTTCAGGCGGCTGGCCATAGAACGTGTAATGGCCAGAACAGGTACAGCATCCTGTATATCACCATTGCTAACACTAACACACGCATTCGGATCAGCAATGACAGGTGCAGAAGTAGGCAAATGACATTCGGTTGCTTGTACATTTAAATCTGATACCTCCCTAGGTGCGTTAGGGACAGTAGAAATAGCAGGCAAAGTGTCCCCGTCTCCCTGTTTCCCCAAAGGGCTGTACAGTACCTGGTTTTGGTCAGGGAGTCCTGCTTGGGCCTCCTGCGCGCTTGCAGGGTATTCGTAATGGGAAACAAGGGTGCCCAAATCAGTGCCAAGCACTGTGGCAACAGGAATATCATCCAGGACCCCAACAACCCGCTTTTGCCGTCCCATTCCCCAATCAATGGTGACTTGGGCTTGGGCCACATGAGTGCGAGTGCCCCCAACTCCGGTCAGAGCGAGGTACTTTCCTGGAAGGATATCCTTCTCCGTAACAAGATGTGAACGGACCAAGGTTACATCTGCACCGGTATCACGGAATCCGATGACAGTCTGGCCGTTCACAGTGACAGGCTGGTGATTCTGGGATCCGCGGTGCACCTCGGGTCCTCCGACCAGCAATACAGCAGATGAGGTAGGTGAGGAAGCGTTGGCCCCCTTAGGGCTTGGCGTCGTCGCGATGCTAGGAGGTTGGGCCGGCTTCCCTGCGTAACAGGTTTGCTTGGTGTGACCGGGCCTGCGACACAGCTCACACCAGGGCCTGGTTGTCTCACGGTTCACAGGGCCAGTGGGCCTGCCTTCTCTCCAGTTCTGGGACATGGCTCTGTCCTGGTTGGGTACTGGAGTTTTGCGGCTGTCAGGTACCAGGGGTTTGCGGATGTCTGATACCACCGGCCTGCGGATGTCCGTCATCACAGGTTTGCGAATGTCCGGTACCCGGGTTGCGACAAACATGTCTGCCAGCTCAGCAGCTTCTTTCACAGACTGGGGCTTGCGCTCCAGCACAAACTGTCTCACATCTGTAGGGCATATTGCAAGGAGTTGGTCATGGATCATCAAATCCTCAAGGGTAGCATAAGTCTTTTCTTTAAGAATTCTAGTCCATTGGCGGAATGTGGTGCATAAGCGGCTAGCCACATCCGCGTAAGAGTCTGTGGATCCTTTCAGGATGGCACGGAACTTTCTCCGGTAAACATCAGGGGTTAACTGGAACTTAGCAATTATGGCATCCTTGATAGTCTGATAATCGCAATCTTGGTCTGTGGGTAGTTCCGCAAAAGCATCCAGCGCTTTACCAGTCAGCTGAGGCGTCAGGTGTAGAGCCCACTGATCCTCAGGGATGCAGAACTGGCGGCACGCTCTCTCAAACGAGCGTAAATATAAATCAATGTCCCCGTTTTTCTCCATAACTGGAAACCTTGCTTTGGGGACCCCGGGTAGAGGAATGCCTCCTGCAGCAGGAGTGTTAGGAGAGGCAGACCGCTCGGCCTGTCTCACTTGGGCCAGTTCTAGTGCACGCTGGTGCTGCAGCACTTCTCTCTGAAGCTGGAACTGCCGCTCCTCTCTTTGCTGCTGTTGCTGTATCTCCAGGTAAAAACGTAAATCCGCGCCAGTCAGGCCTGGTATCAACTGCTGGCTCATAGGGCCCAAGGCAGTGAAGTTCAGTCCAGAGCTGCTTGTTCCTTGCTGAGGGTTAGCAGGAGCTGTGGACATAGCGTAATCCAGGGTATCCACATCACCCGGAGCTAAAGTAGCAACATCAGCACTCCCATAGCTGGCGATGCTGGGTGACGTTGAACGAAGGGGCAGCGAAGCCTCCCGCACGGGATTGGAATCCTCCATCGCTTGGCCGTCTCTCTCCGTCAAAGCTTTGATCAGCTGTGATCGATTTTTGTTCAGAATGGCAATGCCTTGCGACTCACACACGGCTTGTAAGTCGGCGACAGACCAACTTAGGTAATTTGGAACTGAATCAGACATTCAGAAAAGAAGAGAAAAAGAATAGGATATAGCAAGGAAAAGGTGGAAAATGTAAACCAATCTATTCCTATCAATGTGTACCGTTTTGCACCCGGAACTCAAGTTCCGCAGGACAGGATACTAAGTAACCACTGTCCTATTGTTATGATTGCGCAAAAAGCTGCACTTGTCAGTTCTTTGTGCTCTGATCTCCCAAAAGCTGACTTCTGCCTGGTTTTGGGTTCTGCTATCCCACTAGCTGCCAACAATGTGACGACCACCCGCCAATCCCGTCGTACTATGCCACAGTTGCCATACAGGTCTCGTCAACTAGAGACTCCTGGAGGCGAATCCACTGTGAGCACAGAAGACGTTTAAGATTGGTTGGTGGGCCCAGAAAGGATGCAATCACGATTGTATGTACAATCGGTAAAAATAAAATGACTGATTTCACGCTGGAAATCAAATTAATTTGCTGCCACCACTCTTCGTATTGAATCGGGGCGAAGAGACCCCGGCTAGCTAATCCTAAAGGGACGAAACGGTTATTTGCAACCTAGCTAGTACATTAACAATTTATAAAAATAACACAATTTGGTAGTATGTCTTCTGAGGACAGAGCTCTTAGCATAGATCAGGTCATCAAGTAACAAGGGCAAAACTGGAACGATGAAATCGTTAGTTTTTATTCTAAAACTACACACAAAAATATATATATTAAAGCTGACAGATAAATATACCTGCCAGGTGAACAGATTGGTTTGGATAGAAATAGTTAGAGGTGGAAGGGAATAGAATGTCTGTAAGTTCAGAATTACCGTGGTAGAGTCCAGTAATAGGCAAAGTCTTTGAAATAATAATCCAAGATGGTGGGGTGCCCGTGTCCCTGCGGGCGGTCGAGATGTTAGACGACGTCAGATGGTAGATGAAGGACGCAGGACCTCAGTGTGTCACTGTTTTTACCTCCTCTGAAGCGGGGAGTGGTTATGACACGTTCAGGTCCAGCCTTGGGTAATTGGAACAGGGGCAGTCCTTTGCCCCATAGGGAGAAAACCTGGCAGCATCTTTGCTTTGCCCATTTCTCCATATCCCGTAAGTCCAATCAAGAAATATAGTAGATATTGATAATCAGTACAATTTTACGCATCATCTGATAACAAATACGACTAGAAGATAATACAGGGTGCCCGAGAACCTTTATATCTCAGAGCGGGAATCTCTGATTTGTCCGCGGGTTTCCTAGAAGGTGGGTTAGGAGAACCAAAACCATCTCTGAAAAGATGGTTCCTTTCCCATTTCCATAACCCATGAAATATTAGGAAAATATGGGAAGAATATGAAGTTTATGGATTGGAGGTGACTTTCAGGTCATCTTCCCTCCTGTACCAGCCAGCTGTGTGATAAGGATCTGTCCTTTTCTTCTGAAGCTCGCTGCCCAGGCTAAAGGTGTGAGACCTCTGCTGGTATTGGAGACACTATGGCTGCAGAGAGACAGTTTTTTATGAGGTTCTGTCAAGAGAATACCAGATTGATGGCTACTCAACCTGGCATGGGGCAGGAAGATTCTTTGGCAAGAAGGTGCTAATTGTACCTCTGATCTGTGAGTTACTCCTTTAGTGAAAGAGAAGATTCTTAGTGAAGGCTCTTTTGTCTTTGTGATTGAGAAATATGGCGCATTTGTGATTTCCTAGTATCGCTGTGGATCGCAAAGCGTCACAGTAAGCGAATCAAAATTTTGGTATCAAAACAACCCTATGCCGATCTTATCGGCATAGCGTTGTCACGATACCAAAATTTTGATTCGGTTTCGATTTGGCGACTAAAAATTTGATTTGGCTCCTAAATTTTTCAGTTCAGGAGCCAATGGCTACTAGGTATTTTTTTTAGTCTGGAGCACTGATGTAATTTTTACACAATAACAGCTTTTTTTAAACAAAAAAAATGATGTTTTAGTGTCTCCATATTCTGAGCCATAGTTTTTTTTTATTTTTTGGGCGATTGTCTCAGGCAGGGGCTCATTTTTTTGCGGGATGAGGTGACGGTTAGATTGGTACTATTTTGGTGGGCAAACGCCTTTTTGATCGCTTGCTGTTGTACTTTTTGTGATGTAAGGTGACAACATTTTTTTTATTTAGCACATTTTTTATTTTTTACGGTGTTCATCTGAGGGGTTAGGTCATGTGATATGTTTATAGAGCCAATTGATACGGACGCGACAATACCTAATATGTATACTTTTTTTTCCCCTATTTGTTACCAATTTTTTTGGGGAAAATAAAATTTTGTTTATTTTTACTTGAAACTTTTAATATTTTTTGGGGGAAAACTTTATTTTTTCCACTTTTTTTTTGTCCCACTTTGGGACTTCAACTTTTGGGGGTCTAATCCCTTTACAATGCATTCCAATACTTCTGTATTGGAATGCATTGGCTGTATGAGTAATACAGTGTGTATTACTCATACAGCTTCCTGCCTGTGAGATCTAGGGGGCTGGATCTCACAGGCTCCACACTGGATGGCAGCTGCCTTCCATGCCATCGGGTCCCTTCTACAGCCACATGGGGACCCTGGCACGCCCGATCACCGCCGCAACCACAGGTAAAAGCCGCAATCCGCAGGTCTGAATTGACCTGCGGTTTGCAGCGATCGCCGACGGGGAAGGGCTGGTGTCACGGGACCCCCCCGCGCATTTAGTCAAGGTGCTTGCTCAATGATTTGAGCAGGCACCGTGTTCCGATCACGGCGGTGATCGGAACTATACATGACGTACCTGTACGTCATGTGTCCGGAAGAGGTTAAGATCTTCAAACCCCATTATTTCCCCATATCTGGCCAAGAGTACTGATTCCATGTATCTGCCAGAACCTCTTATCAATACCTAATAGTTATTTTAAGTAATAATTTCCCCAAAGCAGTGTATCGTTGTAATAATCTATCTTTTCCCATAATTGTCTAATAGCTTGCCATGTTTTATACATTAATTTCATGGTAGGGGATTTAATAAACTGGGGATGCAGGTGTATACCAGCTTCTAGTATCTGGCATATTCCAGTAGAAGGAACATTTTTATATAGGCAGCTCAAAACAGAATTATAAAGTTGGGATTTACTCCAGTCCAAGCTGTTTTTAAACTGCCCTGCCAAAGCATATGCTTGTAGGTCAGGAATTGCCAGACCACCTTCTCCCGTCGGCAACTGTAACAGTTGTACTCGCATTCCCCGCCTTTTACCCCGCCAATTTAGATCACTCAAGAGACTCTGTATTATCTTATAATATTTCTTAGGAATTTTGATTGGAGAGTTCCATAAAACAATGCTCGACAAATCCCAGGTCGCCATGGCCTAACAATGTGACAGGCGGTGCACATGACGGGTTAAGCCGAGTGACATCACTCCGTCTCCCCGCTGGCTGCCAGTGCCAGCTGGCCGCAGAGTGACACACGACATGAAGGTTGCAGTGCGCACATGCCCGCTAGGCGCTCTCCACCGCACGCCTCATGTCCCGGGAGCGGCGCAGGTGACTACAGCTGGGTTTCCGTTTTCCTGTACGAAAACTCTTCCAGTGTTTCCCGGAGAGGAGCCATCTCATCATAGTTAAGCCTCATGCACATGTCTGTGAAACACGGACCGTGTGATACCGGCCTGGATTTCTTCTGAGTGCAGGAGCGCACGGTGTCATTGGTTGCTATGACGCTGTGCGCTTCCTGCTGCCGCTGCAGTACAGTAATACACTGGTATAGATCATACCAGTGTATTACCGTACTGCGGTGGCAGCAGGAAGCGCACAGCGTCATTGCAACCAATGACACCGTGCGCTCCTGCACTCAGAAGAAATCCAGGCCGGTATCACACGGTCCATGTTCCACGCACATGTGCATGAGGCTTAGTGCACTCACAGGACTCCAAGATCCCTCCGACAAACAGGACCGCAGCCCCACCCCCTC
This sequence comes from Bufo gargarizans, assembly GCF_014858855.1. Taxonomy (NCBI): domain Eukaryota; kingdom Metazoa; phylum Chordata; class Amphibia; order Anura; family Bufonidae; genus Bufo; species Bufo gargarizans. The sequence goes on along the minus strand of NC_058082.1, from coordinate 218,824,698 downwards.
CCTATCATAGCACAGGACGTAGATCCGCCAACAGCTGGAACCAAATCCCGGCCTGGACTCAGTGCGCGTCCACAACGGAGGGAGCACAAGGACGGCACCCGGAGACGCCGACAACAGCGACTCCATTATCCCCCGGACAGGACAAATATTCCGGGACAGCAGAGGGGCAGTGATCCCACAGTGACGGCGGATACAGGCGCAACTAGGGACATTTCTCTTCAAACCCAGCGCTGCTTCAGTTTTATCTAGTCACAAAATAAGTTTACAAGAGAAGAACTATGAGATGAATGATGAGCCCGGACCAAACATCCTGGGGAAGGGATCTCAGTTCTGTCAGCTGCAGCACAGGGATTATACACAGTGATGTCACATCGTAGGGATTATACACACAGTGATGTCACAGTACAATGATAAACACTGAGGAGATGCGGCACACTGTGACATCACAGTACACTGATGATAAACACTGAAGAGATACAGCACACAGTGACGTTACAGTACACTGATGATAAACACTGAAGAGATGCTGCACACAGTGACATCACAGTACACTGATGATAAACACTGAAGAGATGCGGCACACAGTGACGTCACAGTACACTGATGATAAACACTGAAGAGATGCGGCACACAGTGAAGTCACAGTACACTGATGATAAACACTGAAGAGATGCGGCACACAGTGACGTTACAGTACACTGATGATAAACACTGAAGAGATGCTGCACACAGTGACATCACAGTACACTGATGATAAACACTGAAGAGATGCGGCACACAGTGACGTCACAGTACACTGATGATAAACACTGAAGAGATGCTGCACACAGTGACATCACAGTACACTGATAAACACTGAAGAGATGCGGCACACAGTGACCTCACAGTACACTGATAAACACTGAAGAGATGCGGCACACAGTGACCTCACAGTACACTGATAAACTCTGAACAGATGCTGCACACAGTGACGTCACAGTACAATGATAAACACTGAGGAGCTGCGGCACACAGTGACGTCACAGTACACTGATGATAAACACTGAAGAGATGCTGCACACAGTGACATCACAGTACACTGATAAACACTGAAGAGATGCGGCACACAGTGACGTCACAGTACACTGATAAACACTGAAGAGATGCGGCACACAGTGACCTCACAGTACACTGATAAACTCTGAACAGATGCTGCACACAGTGACGTCACAGTACAATGATAAACACTGAGGAGCTGCGGCACACAGTGACGTCACAGTACACTGATAAACACTGAAGAGATGCGGCACACAGTGACGTCACAGTACAATGATAAACACTGAACAGATGCTGCACACAATGACGTCACAGTACAATGATAAACACTGAAGAGATGCGGCACACAGTGACGTTACAGTACACTGATAATAAATGCCCATGTTGTTTGGTTCTAGACTTCTTTATATGTTAATTTAAGAGGTGTTATTTTTGTCACTGAAAATAAGGTTTTATAAGGTAAAAAACAAACAAAAAAAACGGCTCCTAACTTTTTAAGCTGGCTCCTAGATTCCAAGAAAATTTGTCAAGCCCTGCCATAAAATATGGTTTATCATTGGAAGTAGACACATCCGAATCAACGATATTCTACCAGACATAGACAGGGGTAATTTTTTCCAAATACGTATCTTATTTCTAATTTTCACTATTGTAGGGACTAAATTTTATTTTATGTAGTCTTGAGGGTTAGATATCTGTATTCCCAAATACTGCAAATTCTCTCCCTCTTTTATAATCTTCAGGCAACCAGGGATAAAATTCTCAATTGGGTTTAACGGAATACAGGCTGATTTATTCCAATTAATGGACAGGCCGGCCACCTTCCCATAACTCTCAAATGTCGCAATTGATCAAAGCAAGGAGTCGTGGGACCCTACAAACAACATCAAGTCGTCCGCATACAAAGACATTTTTTCCTCGTGCTGACCAAATTTAAAACCCACTATATTCTTATCCTGTCTTATCAGAGCGGCGAGAGGTTCCACTACAATAGCGAAAAGAAGCGGGGATAATGAACACACTTGTCTTACCTTACCTTACAATTGGGTCCGATATCTCTCCGTTGATTGTAATTCTTGCTGTTATATCTGTATACAAAAGCTCAACCCAAGCTATAAAGTTATTCCCAAAGCCCATTTTCCTTAAAGTGGCTACCATAAAAGGCCACTCTACTGTGTCAAAAGCCTTACTCGCATCCAGTGAGACTACTAATCGTTGACCGGTATTGGCACCTTTTATTTGCATATTTATATAACATCTTCTCATATTCTCTGATATACTAAGAATGCCCTGGCTTTATGCCAGATAAATCTATAAGACTGCTTATGTGTGAGTTAATATGATTTCGATGCTTAGCCAACGTTGTTGTAGAGGCTGATGTAACTCACATGACCTTAAGTGTATACTAATTCTGTGGGGTTTAATAGACTGTCAATTACAGACAATAATGCCCCATAAGAAAAGGGGGCAGTGGACTGTGGAGCAGGGCCGGCGTCAGCACCCAACAAACCCGGGTAAGTGCTCCTAGGGGGCCCACTCAAGTTTATGCCGAAGATGGGAATCCCTCTGTGTTACTGAACAGTCAGGACTCTAGTTCCTGGCTTCGGAGTCCCTGCTCTGACTCCATATATGGCTATGTCCATATATAGTCAGTGCTATAAACATGAAGGGGGTAGCACCAAGCAATGTCAGTATGCTTGGGGACACCCAGTGTATTTAAGTCTAATTTAGCCTCTATTTCTGAAATGTTTCTGCCAGGATTTGAACTCACAACCTTCTACATTAGAGGCAATAACTTTAACCACTGAGCTATGGAGCTCAATGCTCAACTGCGCTAGAAAACCCTCATAGTAATTTCTCATGAATTAGGTATTCTTATACAGCAGAAGTATAATTTTATATATTTTTTTTGTAATAAACAAAAATATGTATGGCACACAAAATAAATGTGTAATTACTAAAAAAAATATATATATAAAATCATACTTCTGATATATACAGTCAGGTCCACATATGTTGGGACATCGACACAATGCCAACATTTTTGGCTCTATACATCACTACAATGGATTTGAAATGAAACAAACAAGATGCTCTTTAACTGCAGACTGACAGCTTTAATTTTAGGGTATTTACATCCAAATCAGGTGAATGGTTTAGGAATTACAACAGTTTGCATATGTGCCTCCCACTTGTTAAGGGACCAAAAGTAATGGGACAATTGGCTTCTCAGCTGTTCCATGGCCAGGTGTGTGTTATTCCCTCATTATCCCAATTACAATAAGCAGATAAAAGGTCCAGAGTTCATTTCAAGTGTGCTATTTGCATTTGGAATCTGTTGCTGTCCACTCTCAAGATGAGATCCAAAGAGCTGTCACTATCAGTGAAGCAAGCCATCATTAGGCTGAAAAAACAAAACAAACCCATCAGAGAGATAGCAAAAATATTAGGCATGGCCAAAATAACTGTTTGAAACATTCTTAAAAAGAAGGAACGCATCGGTGAGCTCAGCAACACCAAAAGACCCGGAAGTCCACGGAAAACAACTGTGGTGGATGACCGAAGAATTCTTTCCCTGGTGAAGAAAACATCCTTCACAACAGTTGGCCAGATCAAGAACACTCTCCAGTAGGTAAGTGTATGTGTGTCAAAGTCAACAATCAAGACAAGACTTCACCAGAGTGAACACAGAGGGTTCACCACAAGATGTAAACCATTGGTGAGCCTCAAAAACAGGAAGGCCAGATTAGAGTTTGCCAAACGTCATCTAAAAAAGCCTTCACACTTCTGGAACAACATCCTATGGACAGATGAGACCAAGATCAACTTGTACCAGAGTGATGGGAAGAGAAGAGTTTGGAGAAGGAAAGGCACAGAAAAAAATGCACCAAACGGATATGCCACTGACTATACTAGCTAGTCATACAAGCAGATATTAAAAGCTGAGACTTTTGCCAATATATTCCTGTCAGGAACACATCGGAGCCCATCATGCACCACTTCACGGTCTCTCAGGTAAAGGCACATTCAATACATATAAAACAAAATCACAGAAATATAGTGGCAAATATGGGGGAACTGCTCAAACCCCAAACACTGTAGTGTTTCTCATTGGGGGAGCAGTCCCATCGATGTGGACCGCAGCAAACGACCATCCCCAGCAAAAAATGTGTACAATGGAGGATGCCGGCATGGTCCACATGCACCACAAAGGCATCCTACACAAAACGGAGCATTGTGCGGGTGACAATATAACTATATAAATCACAGAAAAAAATGCACCAAACGGATATGCCACTGACTATACTAGCTAGTCATACAAGCAGATATTAAAAGCGGAGACTTTTGCCAATATATTCCTGTCAGGAACACATCGGAGCCCACCATGCACCACGTCACGGTCTCTCAGCATGGCAAGGGTCCTACCACTACGCTAACTATGGTGTGAACACGGTCTTAAGGTGATGAAATCCAGCTCACAGCCAAGCTTCCACACAACCGCATAGCAGGACAACTAATGCAATGTGAATAAAGCAAGACTGTAAGCCACACCCATATCAGACCGTGTGATGGAGGTTACCAGGTGCAAAAGAATGTTTAAATGCCAGGTAAAGGCACATTCAATACATATAAAAACAAAATCACAGAAATATAGTGGCAAATATGGGGGAACTGCTCAAACCCCAAACACTGTAGCGTGTTTCTCATTGGGGGAGCAGTCCCACTGCATGTGGACCACAGCAAACGACCATCCCCAGCAAAAAATGCATACAATGGACGATGCCGGCGCGGTCCACATGCACCACAAAGGCATCCTACACAAAACGGAGCATTGTGCGGATGAAAATATAACTATATAAATCAAAGAAAAAAATGCACCAAACGGATATGGCACTGACTATACTAGCTAGTCATACAAGCAGATATTAAAAGCTGAGACTTTTGCCAATATATTCCTGTCAGGAACACATCAGAGCCCATCATGCACCACGTCACGGTCTCTCAGCATGGCAAGGGTCCTACCACTACGCTAACTATGGTGTGAACACGGTCTGAAGGTGATGAAATCCAGCTCACAGCCAAGCTTCCACACAACCCCTGTACTCCAGCCCGCCCATCTGCTTCGGAATGCATCAAACGGACGACTTCACGCGCATGCGCCGTGCGCGGCTGTATTCGGCGCATGCGCAGTGAATGTTCGACCGCTTCCCTGCTCAGATATCTCCACTGCGCCTGCGGGAGGCGCTGAGCGGCGGCATCTTGATAAGGTAGACCGATCCTCTAGGTGCTAATGACGCCCCCATAGCACCTAGAGGGTCATTAGCATATTAATAAAAGTTCTTTTTTTAGGTAAACGGCTGCCCCAAAATCTATTATAGCAGGATAGTTTGGCAGAGCAGACACTAGCGGAGCGCTAGTGTCTGACACCTAATTATGTCAAATCCAAGTGGTAGAAACCCTTTAAGTAGTGTGGTGCTGTGGAGGTCACTGTTAAGGGTGCAGGGTGCTGTAGAGATCATGTTATGGGCGATACTGTTGATATATTTTAACGACACACAGAAACATTAAATTAAATAGATGAAATATACCAGTGCAAAGCTGGGTCCTTCTGCTAGTGCTATCTATTGTTGAAAGGTCTGGACTGCAGGCAGGCCAGTTCAGCACATGGACTCATCTTCTGTGAAGCCATGCTGTTGTGATGGATGCAGTGTGTGGTTTAGTATTGTCTTGCTGAAATATGCAAGGCCTTCCCTGAAAGAGAAGTTGTCTGGATGAGCGCATATGTTGTTCTATCACCACTATATACTATTCGGCATTGACAGTGCCTTTCCAGATGTGTAAACTGCTCATGCCATACGAACTAATGCAACCTTATAATGTCAAAGAGGCAGGCTTTTGATCTGTGTGCCTATAACAAGCTGAATGGCTCCTCTCCTCTTGAGTCTGCAGGACAAGGCGTCCATGGTTTCCTAAAAGAATTTTAAATTTTGATTCATCTGACCACAGAACAGTTTTCCATTTTGCCTTAGTCCATTTTAAATGAGCTCTGGCCCAGAGAACACGTTGGCGTTTCTGGATCGTGTTCACATATGGCTTCTTCTTTACATGATGCAGATTTTACTTGCATTTGTGGATTGCACAGCGAACTGTGTTCAGAGACAATGATTTCTGGAAGTGTTCCTGAGCCTCTGCAGTGATTTCCAGTACAGAATAATGCCTTTTTTCAATGTAGTGCATCCAATATTGACCGTTCGCCTGGTCCCTTGTGGACATGGATTTCTCCAGATTCTCTGAATCTTTTGATAATATTATGAACTGTAGATGGTGGAATATTCTAAGTCTTCACAATTGTACACTGAGGAATATTTTTCTGAAATTGTTCCATCATTTTTAGATGCAGTTTTTCGCAGACTGGTGAACTTCTGCCCAGCTTTGCTTCTGAGAAACTGATTAGTACCACTAACTTTTCCAGCCCTCTGTTGCCCCTGTCCCGACATTTTTGAGATGAATTGCTAAATGAGTAAATTTTTTCCATGAAATGGTAAAATGACTCCAGGATAGGACCTGCTTGCTCCTGGGCAAATGAATGAACCTTTTACTGGGCGGGATGTCTTTCAATTGGACAGGAGCCACCCCTCACTATTTTGGCAAGATTGATCATGTGCTGTGGAATCCCCTCTTGGTCAGCTAGATCAAAGGACTGGGACAAGCCATCCATCTTAATGTTCTTGTCTCCAGAACGAAAATGTAACAAATTGAAACAAGCAAAAACAAGGACCATCCCTGACATGGATTGAGTCATTGAGCAGATTGTAGATAAGTGACATTTTTATGATCAGTGTAAATAATAACTGGATGATTACCACCGTCCAGAAGATAATGTAATTCTTCCAGGGCCACTTTGATGGCCAGTAACTCTCTGTCTCCGATAGAGTCATTCTGCTCACCTGCATAAAAAGCCATGGAAAAAAAGCCACATGTAACCACCTTGCCAGATTTAGCCTTCTGAGTTAGGACAGCTCCTTCTCCCATGAAGGATGTGTCCATCTCCACAAAGAATTGCTTTGAGACATCAGGACGGTAAAGGGCAGGTGCAAAAGAAAAGGCCTGTTTAAGCATTTGGAAGGCAGATCCTGCCTCAGATGTCCATTCCCTCGCATTCATCCACTTGTGGATTAGAGCAGAGATAGGTGCAGTTAAGGTGGAGAAATGGGGAATGAATTGAATGTAGTAGTTTGCAAAGCCCAGGAAATGTTCCTCTTCGGAGAGTCTGACTCTTTCCACTTGCATGGGTTCTGGTGCAGAAGAAGGAGGAGAAGCCAGCGGTCTCTGGAATGACAGTGCCAGCCGAGGTCTCCTCTCAGGAACAGCTTCCTTGGCCCAGTCCCAGAAAACGCTGATGAATGCGGGTGGTAAGAGAGATCGAGGTTTGTAGCTGACATGTCACTTCCCTTCAATTTATACACCCTGACAGACCCTCCCAGAATGCAGTTACTAGGACCTCATTGTTTTAGGCCAACTCGGAGGCCAGGGTGCAGAACTGAACAGCATACTGCCCAACAGTGAGGTTGCTCCAGTGAAGTTGCAGTAGAGAGGAGGCGGCAGAAAAAGTAAGTTTGGGTACCTCAAAACCTCTGCAGAAAGTTGCTAGGAACTTTTGCAGATTGCCAGTCACAGGATCACTTTTTTTCCATAACAGGTTAGCCCAGGCTACAGCCTCACTAGACAGGAGTAAAATCAGGAAGGTCACCTTGGACTGATCAGTTGGGAACTGGTGGGGCTCCAATTCAAAGTGGATGGTAGACTGGTTCATGAATCCACCACAGAGCCTGGGGTCTCTATCACAGCGTGGAAGAAGTGATAGTCATGGGTGAGATCCTCCTGTGAGTGTAACTTGAGGAATTGGTACCGTGGCTGGAGGCTGCATCCCCATTGCGGTACCGGTCAGGGTATTCACAGAGGCCGATGTAGGACAGTAATTGCTCCTGGAGGGCCCAGAGTTGAGCTAGTTGTTGGAATACCTCTGGTAGACCCATACAGTGTGGACCAGTGGGTTCCATGGCCTGAGCCTTGTGTTATGATCAGTGGGTGTGGAACCACTGCGCCAACCAACCAGTTTGACTTTGGGCTAGATCTGAGGGCATTTTCCTGGAAGTCCCCTGGTATTCACCTTCTAACCCTTATACAGGGATCTGCCCTTCACTGCAGGGGAACTCTAGGCCACTACCTCTTGGAATAGTCCCTGTGAGATTGGCAGCTGACCCAGGTGGGGTCAGAGACACTGATGCAAAGCACCAAGGGGTCAGGCAATACTAGTAGTCAGGGAACAGGCAGAGGTCAGGGCAGTCAGAGTTTGTACAAATCCATGAAACTAGTCTGAGATCAGGGCAGGCAGCACATAGTCAATACAGGTATCAGGTGCAATTATTTTTACCATAGCAATTTACTAATTTTAAGCTAAAGAATTTTTTTTTTTAACTGATCTTTATTTTTTTTAAATGTCAATAGTCTCTGTTCTACAGCCTTCACTTGCAGTGTATCTGCAGACTATCTTGCTTTCTGTTTCAGAGAATCTGTTAGGCAGCTGCTCAGATGGCTGTATGTGAAGCTATTCTCTAACTTCATCTCCTCTATACTTAACAACTCTCCCATTTCTTCCCTGCTCTTTACTTCAACTTTACCCCATTCCATTTTGAATCTACTATTCCTTATCTTTCTCCTATTATCTCCCTTGTCATGTTCTAACATTTCATTTTTACACCTCTATAGTTGCAGAAGTGGCCTACTGGAGACACCTCATACTGTTATAAAAATGGCCATGTGAATTGCCCTATAGACTTTAACTGGCTTTGAAATCGGCCATCTCACAGCCATTTTTCACTGTCATGTGAATGAGCCCTTAAAGGGGTTGTCAGAGTTATTTATTTGTTCTTTATATGTTTCTAACTAATCAAATGTAACAGCTTTGCCATGCACTTATGCATCTGTAGTTGCTCCTTTCTCAGATTTCACTGAGGGTCACATGACCTGTGATGTCAGCTTCTCTCCCTGCTCTGATAATGATTTGTGCACAAGCCTGAGAGAGCTGTACACAAGACATCACAGTGCTGACCACGCCCACTGCACTGCCAGCTGCTGCTTATTGCTCTGTCCCTGGATTCTTAACCCCTTCAGCAGCACAAACTCAGGGCTGAAGGCTTTACTGAGTAGCTGCAGGCAGTGAGAAGACAAATGCTGGGCACAGGAGCTGACAGAGGAGTTCTGCAGAGCATTGCACAACAAGTAGGGGGAAGATCCTGTGTGTATCAGCAGTGTCATTGTACAGCTGGGACCTGTAGTCCTATACATACAACATGCTGCCCAGCAGGCAGACATGTCGCTCAGGGTAGCACTTATATTCACTCCCTTTGCAGAGCAGGGGGAGGGGCAGAGATTGTTGTTACTGCAGGTAAACAAAGGGCCAGGAGAGAACCAGGGAAATGAGGAATTTTTTTTTTTTTTTTACCTAAAACTTGCTGAGCTCAGTTATATATAGCTGCCCATTAGGGCTGCACGATATGGGAATTTTGTGCGATTAGGGCCCTAAAAATTGCGATAACGATATGCGATGCAATATTTTAAGGGAATTGTGCTAGAGGTCTATTTGCTTGGATTTTCCCATATGAGCCGCTGACGCGGCTGGGTATGACATAGTTATGGGGGATCTGTGGATGACGCTGTGTTGTGGGGGATCTGTGGATGGCGCTGTGTTGTGGGGGATCTGTGGATGGCGCTGTGTTGTGGGGGATCTGTGGATGGCGCTGTGTTGTGGGGGATCTGTGGATGGCGCTGTGTTGTGGGGGATCTGTGGATGGCGCTGTGTTGTGGGGGATCTGTGGATGGCGCTGTGTTGTGGGGGATCTGTGGAGGGCGCTGTGTTGTGGGGGATCTGTGGAGGGCGCTGTGTTGTGGGGGATCTGTGGAGGACAGTGTTATGGGGGACCTGTGGATGGCACTGTTATAGGGGATGTGTGCTATGACACATAGGGCCATGAGGGGGGCCAGCATAAGACATATAGCATCTTATGCTGGTCCCCCTCATGGCCCTATGTGTCCTAAACTGCGCACATAACTGGCTTTGCGTGTAAAGTATTTTACTAGTGTGTGTGTGAAACAATCTCTCTCCTATTGATAACAGGTCCAGCCTGTGTACTCACTGTCACTATGAATGCACTGCAGCGAGCTGGCCGGTCGGCGCGTGACTGACGTCACTTAGTAACGCTCCTCCCACTTCAGGAAGCAGGAGCGTCACTAAGTGACGTCAGTCACGCGCCGGCCGGCCAGCTCGCTGCAGTGCATTGCATTCATCGTGAGTACAGAGGCCGGACCTGTTATCAATAGGAGAGAGATTGTTTCACACACTATTAAAATACTTTACACGCAAAGGCAGTTATGTGCGCGGTGCCCCTTTTATATATAATCGCGGCATTTTCGGGTCGGCCAAATCGCCATATCGCATTTGCCAATTATCGCGATTCGATTATTTTTTCGATTTATCGTGCACCCCTACTGCCCATCAGATTTACAGTGCTATATATATTTATTTTTTTTAACTCGGACAACCCCTTTAATGAGGTCCATCAGGTTATGTAATCTGACGGAATTTGCAATGCAGCTCACAATGCAAATGTGATCAGAGGCTAAGATTGTTCATATCTATTAAAAATGTATTTGGACACATAAAACAATATTCTAGTGTAGGAAAAAGTACCCTAGGACACTTGAATTGTCATATAAATACAAACACACAATGGCACACTGTAAACAGAAGGCAAAACAATGGCATCGATGTATGAAAAGGCTACTTTTATTAATTATTGCAAATGGTTTGGCATTCTGGTCTCTATTGCTCAATTACCTTCCCCTTAAAAATCTGATCAACTCATCTGTTCAATTCAGTGCAATCATGCTATTTTTCCTTTCGCTCTCCTATAAAACACTATTAACACGTATGACCTTATGAGTTTACAATTGGCATCACAGAAGAACGTCCATGGACAGCTCATCAGTATGAAAGTCATAAATCATTGGAGCACGCTTATTTTACATAATGCCAAAAAGATTCTGCAAAATCTGGACAAAAACTAAAGATATGTGCAATATCAGGCAAAAGTGTTCTGTGCTTGTTCAACAAGAATCCCTGAAAGGAGTTTTCCTAGACAGCCGATTGATGTTCATTACAAACATAGATGGTGCTAGGACGTATTCTTCTCCTTGTCCTCCCTGGAAGTTTGGGAAGGATCTTAAATGTTTTGGGCATAAATTCCATGCAAGCCTCACGAAACTTCTTTATCCTCCAGCAGTATATGACAGGGTTGAATACAGATTTGAGGTAACTAAGCCACAAAATGCAAGTACTGATGACATAAAAGGAGGAACTGTAGTAGAAAGTCCTACTGAAGACTGACAGTAGACTGAACACTGAATGAGGAAGCCAGCAAAGTGAGAATCCAATAAAGAGAATCAGTATGGTAGTGAAGGCCCTGGTCTTGAAGCTCATGTCCACATTTATTTGATGAGGCCTCTGAAGCCCCATCAACCCTAATTTGCTTACTTGGCTAAGGCATAAGCTCTCCGCATGGTTATGAATTCGGACAGCATTTCGTCTCACTGTGTTTAGGATGCATAGATAAGAATATAGCATTACACTGAAAGGGATGAAGAACACTGCCACCACTAGCATTACTGCATATGCCCTATCAGCCGAAAATTCTGTATATCCCAGAACACACTGTGGTGCTCGTGTCGGAACTTCAACCAAAGTCCAACCTACAACAGAGGGGAAAGAAATGCAAAAAGAAAATATCCAAGAGGTGACGATCATTATTTTGGCACGGTGTGGGTTTAATTTATCCTGTCTCTGCACAATGATCAGGAAGCGATCAACACTGATAATAAGAAGTATGGCAACCCCTTCTAAGACGAAGAACCAGTAGAGCATAGCTGAGATCTGGCAAAACTGAGAGCCAAAGTGCCAGCTCCCAGTGATAATGGTAACGGCAGTAAAAGGCATGCAGAACAGTGACAGCATGATGTCAGAGAACGCAAGCGTGGCAAGAAGCAGGTTGATTGCAGAACGCATGGCTGGCTTCTGGTAGACAATAAGGCAAACAATGGCATTGCCCAAAAAAGCTATGGCAATCATGAGTACCATTAATATTGCCAACAATATCCTGAGTGGTGTAGGGAATGCACTAAAACCGAAATCCTGGCTTGTTGTCGTCACATTCATACTGAAAAAAGTGCAGCTGCCGAGAGCTGTGCCATTGCAGCCCATTGTTGCTAAGATAATATTGGGAATTTTATTAGCATTTTTCGCACATTTGAAGAATCCAGAAATCAGACATTATATCCAATACTGTGTCAATTGAATGCCGTCCTGTATCCTTCCACATCTTGATATGTCTGGCAAAAAGACAATAAAAACACATGAAAGGGCATCAAATACTGAAAATTGGCAATGACGTTAATATAAACAATAGTAATCACATAATAAAATATAAAAACATAAAAAACCATCCACAAAATGCTTTCAGTTTCTCTAAGTCACTTGATTTTAAACCACTTGGCACAATTATTTATTGGCATTTTTATAAATTTACCAAAAAGACTTGGTACCTCAGCTAGTATGCCAAAATCTGAATGAAAAATACCAAGTTAAATAGTCTGCTTCCCCGTAATCACGGCAGGGCTCTAATCCCCCTAGCAGTCAGGCCAGTGCATTCCCCTTATCCAGCAAACACAGCAGTACTTCCACCACAGTAGTAATAGTAGTGCCCTTCCCTGTAATCACGTCAGTGTAACGCCCCCATATATTCCACAACCAAACACGCCTGAGATCAGTCTTCTCCTGGGCGGCTTCTTAAGTTATAAACAATACCCATCATTTCACCACCCCGCTAAAGACCCCACTGGTATGCCATTACAGTGCTGGTGCCATACATGCTGTGTGGTTCTCTTTATTTTATTTCACCCAATTTTGCTATCTTTTTAAATGAGTTGTAATTAGATGGCTGATGGACAAACTCTTTCTCTGCCGTCTGTCAATGTGTCATGTTAGTGATGCCCATGCCATCGGTTCACAGCGTGATTTGCAGCCAGATAGGGTATGCACTTCCATGACAGCAATATAAGGCTGTCCATTAGAACTGAAGTCAATGGAGACCCAAATGGAGATGAAAATTGTCGAAGCTCGAGCAGTCAGTGTTTCGGAAACAGCTTGGGAGAGCACACGATGGGGGAGAGTAGAAGAAATCCGTAGACCACAGAGTGCGGTTTCACATGGTGATGGCCAATGTTGGATTTTTTTTTTTTACTACCCAGGGGTTACCCAGTTAAAGATGGTACTGAGTCAAAATTTTAACTATTCTGTATTAGGAAGTGTAAGAAGTGATCAATAGTTTCGGTTTAGGTATGCAAACCATATTTTATTTATCGGGACGGGGGAGGGGTAATCTTTAGAGTGAACTAAAAAGGCTGCACTCCAATTTTTATTTACTTCAGGGTGTAGTCCCTAGATAAAATGAGCATTAGCATTTGCTAATTATAAGGAGACTGTCAGCACTAGGTAGGGGCTGGGGAGTGTCGGACTTCTTTAGTGGAGATTTTGGGGGTCATTTACTATCAGAAATACATCTATATTAGGTGTATTTCTGGCGCAGACTGCAGCACAAAGGTTATTTGCGCTGCAATCTGCGACTTTTCCCTGCTCACGGCATGTCTAAAAAAAAGTGGGCGGGGCGGTAGGCCTGTCTCATTCATCATTTTCTACCCCTGTTTTAGGTGCAGAAAATAGTCTAAATTTAAGCCGGCTAGGAAGCTGTCTTACATTTAGACCGGCGGTAAATACAAGGAAGTTATGTACAGGCCTGCGCTTCTACATAACTTCGGCGGATCCACCCGCAACTTAGGGGGTTATTAAGACCAGTCTTAATAAATGACCCCCTTTGTTCTCAGGAGCGGTGTAAATATGAACTTTTATACCATCAGCTGCTGTTCCTGCAGGAAGCAGAATTTTAACTTCGGCGGATCCACCCGCAACTAAGGGGCTTATTAAGACCAGTCTTAATAAATGACCCCCTTTGTTCTCAGGAGCGGTGTAAATATGAACTTTTATACCATCAGCTGCTGTTCCTGCAGGAAGCAGAATTTCGTTCTGAAGTGCTGTCTACAGTGAGCTGCTCCACTGCCCCTCCTCTGAACTCTAAGCAGCACATTAAGGGCCGGACTGGCCTGCCGGGATACTGGGAAATTTCCCGGTAGGCCGGCAGGCCTGAGTGCCGCGGCCCTGGTGACAAGTGGGGGCGGCCGGCGGCAGGGCAGAGCAGGAGATGAGCGCTTCCATTGTGGAAGCGCTCATCTCCATAGTCATCTGTATTGCCGTCCTCAGGAAAGCGATACAGATGCCTGTGCTGTGGCAGGGGAGGGAGAGGTGTGTCCCCTCCTGTTCCTCTGATAGGCTGCCGGCCTAGTGCTGGCAGCCTATCAGAGGCCGGTGCAGGCGGCGCGATGACGTCATCATGCCGCCTGAGCCGTATAGCGAGAGACACAGGCCGGAAGAGGCCTGCATCGCATCGCTGGAGGTAAGTATTAGTGTTTTCTTTGTTTTTTTTATATAGGTACAATACTGGGCTGGCACATGATAAGGGGGGACTACTGGGCTGGCACATGATAAGGGGGGACTACTGGGCTGGGCTGGCACATGATAAGGGGGGACTACTGGGCTGGCACATGATAAGGGGGACTATAGGGCTGGCACATGATAAGGGGGGACTACTGGGCTGGCACATGATAAGGGGGGAACTACTGGGCTGGCACATAAGGGGGGGCTACTGGCATGATAAGGGGGGCTACTGGCACATGATAAGGGGGGCTACTGGCACATAAGGGGCGGCTACTGGCACATGATATGGGGGGGCTCTGGCTACTGGCACATGATTGGGGGCATCTATGGGGCACATCTTACTGGCAGATTATTGGGGGGCACTATAGGGGCATCTACTGAGGCTAAAAAGAAGGGGTATTTTATATGGGGGGGCTCTGTATAGGGGCATTTTATACTGGGACACATTATGGTGGGTACTATGGGGAAGGGGTGGAGGAGCACTATGGGGGTCATCTACGGGGGCACTGAGAAGGGGTATTTTATATTGGCACATTATGGGAACATTAGCTCAACTGGGGGCATTACAAAGGGGTATGTTTTGCACATTATAAGGAGAATTATTTCTACTGGGGGGGGCATTATGGTGGGCTTTATTACTCCCCCATGGTATGAGCCCCTAGTAGCAGCACCGGCTTCTCTCTGCTCTGCTATCCCTCTGCCCCTTCTCCAAATCCTTATTATGAAATCTTTGTCATTAGGATAAAGCACAACATCAGCTCCGCCGAGCCCCCGGCCAAAGTGTTGAAGTGGCGTCCGAGATCCCCAAGGGCCAAGCCAAGTAATTGTACGTTTTTATGGGGGTTCTACAAAAGAGCTATCGTGGGGCAAAGTTCATATTCGTGTTTACACACGCGTTTTAAAATGAATGCTTTCTCCTATTATAAACAAATAAATAATGACGCAACGCTGTGGGGCTGGTATGCAACTTTTCCAGGGCTGGTTTTTATCCCTAGTCCGGCCCTGAGCACATTCAGGAGCAGAGCCTTGCAGAATAAGACCTCGTCCACATTTCCGGGAAAAAAGCGTCCATGTTTTATCTGTGAAGGATGTGTGATGGATCCATGTGTCCGTTTTTACCCTCTGTGTGTCATCTGTAATCCATGGACGCTGCTTAGCTGAAAATTAATTTCAAAAGCATCTCCTATCAGTCTTTAGTGAAAAACGGACGCACGACGGATATCATCCATGTTGTGTCTGTGAAAGAACAGGAGTATAAACGACAAGGAGAAGAGATTCAAGAATTAAAGGTAATTAATTTGTCACAAATTAAGCTAACTATTCCCCAACAGCAGGTTTTACAAAAAGGGCTGTCATTCTCACCCACTAGTAAATTTGATCTGTTTGAAGTGTTTAAGTATCTCAAATTATTTTCACATAAATTTATTTTGAAGAAACACTTCAGTAGGGGACAGGAGGTTATTCCCCTAATATCCCTCACTGAAAGAGAAGCCCTACAAGATCTGGAGACAATGCTGGCAGAGCAACAAGATCCAGAGGAGAATAGGTATCCCGTACATCTGCACCGGAGATCGCAGTTTTTTCCCGCTAAGACAATGCAGTTGATACCTTTGTGAAACTAGTAAAACAGGATCTTAAAAATATAGTTCCTAACAAGAAAAAAGACAATTTAACTAAGCTGCAGATACAAGGATTGGAAGAACTAAAAGCATCTACGGATGTGGTTCTAAAACCTGCTGATGAGGGGGGAAATGTGGTGATATAGCCGGTGTAGATGTATGAAAAGGAAGCTCAATGATTCTCTTTGTAGAAGAGATTAGATAGGGATCCCACGTATACATTTAAGAAATAATTAGATCTTATACTTCAGGAGAGCTTTGATAATAATATCATCAGTAAGAAAATGATGGCGGGATTGACCATAGATTGTCTAGTAAAACCTACACTGTATCTCCTCCCAAAAATTCATAAAAGCCCAACCACTCCTCCGGGACGTCCTATATTTTTTTTTACAGAAATGTGTTGAAATACTTCCTTCATTTACAAAAGACACAACTGATATGCTGCGACGTCTGAATGGAATCCATTGGAGGAAGGGACATATCTACTTACGTGTGATGTGGAGTCCCTTCACACGTCTATAGGCCATGACCAGGGAGTATGAGCGTCAAAATTCTTTTTATCGATGTCAGATCTCGATAATAAATTGATTGAACTGATCCTATTATTATTGGAATTTATGTTGACGCATAATTTTTTTTTGTTTATGGATCGGTTTTTCCTACAGCTCCACTGCTATGGGGGGTGTCTTGTGCGCCCTCACATGCTAATTTGTTCCTGGGGCTGTGGGAAAGAGAGATCGTTCAGAATACTCCGGGATATGACGCCGTACTCCTCTGGTCAAGGTATATAGACAATGTATTTTTCATCTGGCAGTGCTCCACATCACAATTGGAAGATTTCCTTAACAATCTAAATGACAATGAGTCGAACATCAAGCTAACTTGGAAATTTAGTTCAGTAAGGCCTCATGCACACTGCCGTGTTTCACGGCCGTATGCGGGCCGTGGAACCGCGGCCTGGATCCCTCCTGAGAGCAGGAGCGCACGGCGTCACTGGTTGCTATGACGCCGTGCGCTCCCTGCTGCCGCCGCAATACAGTGATACACTGGTATGGTCTATACCAGTGTATTACTGTACTGTGCCGGCAGCAGGGAGCGCACGGCGTCATAGCAACCAGTGACGCCGTGCGCTCCTGCTCTCAGGAGGGATCCAGGCCGCGGTTCCACGGCCCGCATACGGCCGTGGAACACGGCAGTGTGCATGAGGCCTAAAGGTTGAGTTTCTGGATATCATGATGAGAAGGAGATTTGATGGAGTTGTAATTACTGATGTCCAATTGACTGCGGTCAATTCTCTCTTACATGCTACGTCATCTCATTATCCGAAGGTAATCCAGGCTATTCCGATGGGCCAATTCCTTAGAATGCAACGTATCTGCTGAGGAAGAGAACTTTGAAAAACAATCCTCTCACTTGACGAAACGATTTTTTGAACGAAAATACCACTCAAAAGTAATAAAGGAAGGATATGAAAGAGCCAAAAGGTCATCTCGGGATGCATTGTGGTGAAAAAAAGAAAAAGAAAGACGGATGATTCTACGGTGAAATTTATTACTCCGTTTAATAAGGAATGGCGTTCCATTCAGAATATTTTTCGCCAACACTGGTCAGTACTTCAAACAGATTACATGGAATCCATATCCACAGATTACATGGAAAAGATCACGAAATTTACGTGATCTGTTAACCAACATTAACTACACTGTGGATACATCAAAGGGGATGTTTGGCAGTAAAGGCCCTAAATGGGGATCCTTTTCGTGTGGTACATGTGCAGCTTGGAAATACATGCTTTGCTCCATCACGTTCTGGGACTCCTCCAAGGAGAAAGAATATAACATTGTATATAACATTACGTGCAATACGGAAGCCGTTATATATTTGATCACTTGCCCATGTGACCTAATATTTATCGGAATGACCACAAGAGGATTTTAAAGTACGTGTTTTGGAACATGTCAACAAAATTCAAGCTGCTTTGGGTACCCTTGAAAGGGAAGTGGATGGTTTGCAGTCTATCCCTCGTCATTTTTGTAAGTATCATGCTTGCGACCCAAGGGGTTTGAAAGAATAGACAGGGTTAAATTGGGATCTAGAGGCAGGGATGTTAAACGTGCTCTATTGCATAAAGAAACAAAGGGGATTGTATTGTTAGATACCATGACCCCAGGAGGTCTAAACGAATCGAATAGCTTCAAGTCCTTTTTTTAATTTACGTGAATTTTAATTACTGGGGTATATATTTTGGTTTTAATTATGTTCTTATGTGTTTAGGTTGTTTCTTGTTCTTTGTATGGTGGCGGATGACCTTTAATGATGTACAAGCGGAAGTCTATGTGATTTAAAGAAGTAAACGAATATGGATTGAAGACACTGAGCCTCCTTATCATTTGACTATTTATATTATTTGATTACGGTGGGGTTCGATCTGTATTGTTACATTTTGCACTTTGAGGTTCTTACAGCTAATGGGGGGATGGACTTCTGATGGGTTGACTCCATCCTCCATAATTTGGGTTATTTTGGGTATGTATATTTTTAATCATGTGGAGTTGATCATGAATTATGAGGCGATTATTTTTGCACTTGCACTTTAGGGATCATTGTCAGATGTCACATGGTAGATGTACTTTGCCCATTGGTCCTTGTTCTCTCAATGTCTGATGGGCTGACTTCATCTCACATGTGTCATCTATATAACACATGTAGTCATTATGCAAGGTTAGCATGCATTCACCTATTATCAATTGGTTATTTTTTATATAATATATATATTTTTTTTAGTCTTTTATATATTTTTATATATATTTTTTATTATTTCTTTTTATTTTAGACTACTTTCACACTTGCGTTTGGTGCGGATCCGTTCAGAACAGATCCGTTTGTATTATCTTTAACATAGCGAAGACTATTAAGGTCCCCCCAGATGTTTTTATGTATTTTTTCCGCAGGGCTCCAACGGTCCCCCACTGATTGTTTACATCAATGCTTATGTGTGCGCTAAATTCCTGCCGCACTGCCTTGTGGGTCCCAGCGCAGCGCCGAGTGGTTTCAGCTGTCTATCAATATCTCTATGCACCCCCCCCCCCCCCCATTCATATTCCGCTTATTTCTCCAGCCTGCCGGCCCATTTGCCTGTAATTTACTATTGGAGGTGTTTACTCTGTCATTGATAAGAAAGTGCACTGCCCGGTGACATCACCGGACCAGAGGGGCGTGGCTTAGTGCTGTGTGTTGCCATCTAGTTACGCCCCCGCCTGCATAATCACAGTGGCTGATGGTGATGTCACCGGAATCCTTGCGAAGTGGAAGAAGAGGCTTCGCTCTGCACAATGGGCCCCGGTACGTCACTGACTGTGAAAATCTGCACTTCCGGCTGAGAATTTCTGAATTGAAAACGGGACATCAGAAAAGTCTGGTAAAGGTAGCACAGGCATGTATGTAATATTTAGGACTGTTATACACTTACACCAGACATGTCCAAACTGCGGCCCTCCAGCTGTTGCAAAACTACAACTCCCAGCATGCCTGGATAGCTTACAGCTATTAGGGCATGCTGGGAGTTGTAGTTTTGCAACAGCTGGAGGGCCGAAGTTTGGACATGCCTGACTTACACCAGTGGCCCCAATCCTGGACATCCCCTTTAAGCTGGGGTTTGGCACTTCACACCTGCTCGTATCAAAACCGCCATTGATTTTAAAGGGGTCTTCTCAATGAAGTTTACCAAAATCTGATCGTGGGGATCCAATTCCCTTGCTGATCAACTATTTGAAGAGGCTGCGGTTATCCAGTGAACTGCGGCCTGCTCACAGCTTACCAAATACAGCACCGTACATAGGCGGCGGTGCTTGGTATTGCAGCCCCCCGGGTTCATTCACTTGAATGGGACTGATCTGTACATAGGCCATGTGACCCATGAACATGACATCACTGTCCTAGGAAGAGCCTGAGGCGCTGCAACCTCTTCAAACGGCCGATTGTCGGGACTGTCAGAAGTGGGACCCCCACTGATCAGGTCATCAATATCGAACTCCAGGAAAATTCCGTCAGTCGTCAGTTCAGCTCTGTTCACACTATAGTCCACAGTCCCAAGAAGCTATTCCTGCCATCAAAATAACGGAAACCTGACAGACCCCACCAGACTCTATAAGGTCCAATGGTGACCATTTGGGAATGTCAGATGATGGATCTGTGTTACTCTCCAATCTTTCAGATTTCCGCTTTTTGTCTGTTCTCATGACAACTTGACATTTAGTTCTGCCCACCATGTCAATGTGGCATAGGGGATAGGGTATGTTTCAGTTACATCCTCACACTGCCTAATACTTGCTGTAGTAACCATTCCCTTATGCTGCTGTAGAGTATTAGCACTGCAATGTACTATCCTATTGCAGCAGCCTCTAGTATAGAAGGGCTCGGTCCACCATGTCACCCACTGCACATTACCTTCCTGACTGGACGCTGCGGCTCTCCCCTTCACTCGGCGCCCATGTCCAGTCTGCTGTCTGCCCGGAGCCCCGCCGGAGCCCCGCAGCCTGCCATCAATCCTCCCGACCGAATCCTTCCAGGGGTGGGCCCAGCATGCGTGAGCTGCGCCTGCTCCGTGCCTCAGACCGCGGGCGGGTTCCCCTCAGTGTCTGGCATCAATGTCTTATATGGCGTCGTGACCAGAAGTCAGTGTCTGGTCTCAGCTCCATATACAGCCCCAAAGGATGCAGTTCTGTCTCCCCTAATATTTCCCCCCACATACCTCCCATCTTTTTAAACGAGGACACCTATGGTTTATTGTGTGAAAAAGCCACTTTTCCTGCATAGCTATACTTCCAATGTTTTTTTATTATTTTTTTTTACACAGCACAAAATTATCTGAATATGAAATTGTCTAGAATCCAAATTTCATAAAATAATGAAATAATACGCAAGGCGGGCTTAAATATATAGATAAATGCATCCTGGATCAATATTGTAAATGTAATAATTTAAATCTATCCCTCAGATCAAAAAGGCCCCTTTCACACGAGCGAGTATTCCACGCGGGTGCAATACGTGATGCGAACACATGGAATCCAGACCCATTCATTTCAATAGGTCTGCATTGGTTTTCACGCATCTCTTGTGCGTTGCCTGAAAATCGCAGCATGTTCTATATTCTGCGACTTTCACGCAACATAGAAGTGAATGGGGCTGCGTGAAAATTGCATCCGCACTTGCTTGCGGATGCGATTTTCACTGATGGTTGCTAAGAGATGTTGTTTGCAAACATTAAGTTTTTTATCACGCATTTGCAAAATTTGCTCATTTTTCACTGAACGCATCCGGACCTAATCCCCTAATCCGCTCACGCTCGTCTGCAAGGGGCCAAAGAGGGATGTTTAAGGAGCAAAGAGGGACTTGGGTCAAAAAGAGGGACACTTCGGAGGTCTGCATTCATGCGTCATTCCATTGCCGCAAGCAGGGACGTGCGCAGATCTCATAGGGCCCCATAGAAAAACTCGGTATGGGCCGCCTGCACCAAGTTTCCCAGTGTAGGTGTAGAACATGCGCAGCTCCCCAGATTGCTGACAAATTCAATTTTTTTTTTTTTTTTGGAAGAAATATTAATTGAATTCAAATTGTAATTAAAAAGAAAGTTGTCTGGTCTCCCCCACTTCATCCAACTTCTATGTTGGAAAAAGTTGAAAAGGTGCTTTAAAAATATGGCGCTTATACTGAATGGCGTATTTCTCAATGTATTTACACCAGAAAATCACCATAAATACATTTGGGGACATTTATCAAGACCAACGTATTGTACAGACAGGGGCTCCATAGGAACTAATGTGCGACAACTTCAGTTCATTCCGGAGGACTGAAGCTGCTGCACAATGCAAACCAATCCCCCCGGCGGAGATTAAAGGAGCTGGAGCACAGTTTGGTTTTAGCACATTCAGATGCCGTGGTCACATTTGACCATGGCATCTGAAGGGGTAAAAGTCTGCGATCGGCATTACCGCCGGTCACAGACTTTGGCCGCGGTATCTGCTGTATGAGCAGGCACCATGTTTAAAGTCCCAGTCAGCGCCGTACATGTACATGAAAATGCAGTGTTTTCACACAGGGAAGAGAAGAACAAGTTCTGTGCCAGGGCGTCCTCCCCCCGGGCGCGCCATAGGCGTTATATGCCTCTATTGTATGTAGCGCAATATTTCATCTAATGATTGTTAGTGGGGGTCGCAATGTGCAATTGCTATGATATGACAGTCGCCAGGGGCGTAGCTAATGGCTCATGGGCCCTGGTGCAAGAGTTCAGCTTAGGGCCCCCCTTCTCTCAGTGCTTTGTGGCCGGGGGCAGGGAAGCACATAGTCTTAATGCTGCCTGAGGCAAAAATTGATATCCCCCCTTCCCTCCAGTCAGATCTGTAACTGTACCAGCATGCACTTTCTAAAATACCTATAGCTATGCCCCTGACAGTCGTAAATAATACAACACTGTTGGGATTTACACATAACGTTTCCGTGAAAATCGCAGCATGCTCTATTTTGTGTGTTTTTCACGCAACGCAGGCCCCATAGAAGTGAATGGGGCTGCGTGAAAATCGCAAGCAAGTGCGGATGCGGTGCGATTTTCACGCACGGTTGCTAGGAGATGATCGGGATGGGGACCCGATCATTATTATTTTCCCTTATAACATGGTTATAAGGGAAAATAATAGCATTCTTAATACAGAATGCTTAGTATAATAGGGCTGGAGGGGTTAAAAACAATGTAAAAATAATTTAACTCACCTCATCCACTTGTTCGCCCGGCTTCTCTTCTGTCTTCCTCTTTGCTGTCCATGGTGATGGATCATGTGACGGACCATGTGATGAGCGCAGTGACGTCACCACAGGTCCTTTTCCTCAAAGAAGAAGAAAGAAGAGAAGCCGGGCTGCGCGAACAAGTGGATTAAGGTGAGTTAAATTATTATTATTTTTTTTAACCCCTTGCAACACTGTTGGGATTTACACATAACGTTTCCATCATCAACAATATGGATTATGCCCAGCTGTGCAAACTGTGCATAATCCATATGCACCGTTTGCATATGGATTATGCCCAGCTGTGCCCCCCAGTAATATGCCCACATTGTGCCCCCTCAATTATACGACCACATATGTCACGTGTCACATCTTGACACCATTGACAATCATTAGGTGTGATGTCACAATGCAACCTTCATGTCAATTGACCCCTATTGACGTGGAGCCCAAGCCTAAGGGTGGCTGCACACGATGCGGATTACGCACTGATTTTTGTGCGGACAAACCGCAGTGTAAAACGGTACCAGCAAAGTGTACAAGATCAGACAAAGATCATGTGTGCTTTGTTTTCTCTCTGGTATGGAAATTGACCTGCTGTGTGGATTTTTAAATCAATTGTTGTTGCATTTTTCTTGTCCGGATTTCACCTTTTTCAATAGAAGGATGAATCTGTGGAAAATCCACATAAAATCTGCACCAAAAACTGCATAAAAAAACAGCAATATTGTGATAAATATTGCAGATTTATGTGTGATTTTTGTGTGCAGCTTTGGTGGGGATTTTCTGCATATAAATCTGCACCATGTACAGGCACCCTTAGGCCTCTTTCACACAGGCGAGAATTCCGTGCAGGTGCAATGCGTGAGGTGAACGCATTGCACCTGCACTGAATCCGGACCCATTCATTTCTATGGAGCTGTGCACATGAGCGGTGATTTTCACGCATCACTTGTGCATTGCGTGAAAATCGCAGCATGCTCTATTTTGTGCGTTTTTCACGCAAAGCAGGCTCCATAGAAGTGAATGGGGTTGCGTTAAAATCGCAAGCATCCGCAAGCAAGTGTGGATGCGGTGCGATTTTCACGCATGGTTGCTGGGAGACGATCGGGATGGAGACCCGATCATTATTATTTTCCCTTATAACATGGTTATAAGGGAAAATAATAGCATTCTTAATACAGAATGCTTAGTAAAATAGGGATGGAGGGGTTAAAAAAAATAAAAAAATAATTTAACTCACCTCATCCACTTATTTGCGCAGCTCGGCTTCTCTTCTGTCTTCTTCTTTGCTGTCCATGGTGATGGATCATGTGACGGACCATGTGATGAGCGCAGTGACGTCACCACAGGTCCTTTTCCTCAAAGAAGAAGAAGAGAAGAGAAGCCGGGCTGCGCGAACAAGTGGATTAAGGCGAGTTAAATTTTTTTTATTTTTTTTTAACCCCTTCAGCTCCATTTTACTAAGCATTCTGTATTAAGAATGCCATAATTTTCCCTTATAACCATGTTATAAGGGAAAATAATAAAATCTACAGAACACCTAACCCAAACCCGAACTTTTATGAAGAAGTTTGGGTTTGGGTACCAAACATGCCGATGTTTTGCACTCGTGCTGAAAAATTGTACATTTTCCCGCAACGCACGGTCATGCTATCCGGCCCAAATCCATGACGCCCGTGTGAAAGAGGCCTTAGGGTGCATTCACACTAGCGTTATTCTTTTCCAGCATTGAGTTCCGTCCTAGGGGCTCTATACCGGAAAATGTTCAGTATGCATCAGGATGTCTTCAGTTCAGTCACTCTTACGGTATTTGGCCGGAGAAAATACCACAGCATGCAGTCCAAAATCCTGGAACACTTGCCGGAATGCTGGATCTGGGATTATTTTTTATTGAAATGCATTAATTCCGGATCCGGCACCAAGTGTTCCGGAAAACCGGATTGGCATGCGCAGACCTTTAAAAATGTGAAAAAATAAAATACCGGATCCGTTTTTCCGGATGACACCAGAGATACGGATCAGGTATTGCAATGCATTTGTGAGATGGATCCGCATCCGGATCAGTCTACTAATGGTATCCGTTTGTATCTGGATTTCCAACAACACAAGTGTGAAAGGAGAGCAGATGCCGTGCGGCTAATCCGCTGCGTGAAAGAGAGCCAAGCCCTGTTCCGGACAGCAGAGACACGGAGCAGTAACATGACTGATAATACTCTGTGCTTCTCTGTGATCTTTTTACTACAAAATCACAGTGACAACTTTATCTCACTGTGATTTTGTAGTAAAGAGATCACACAGAGGCATGGAGCATTATCAATCATGTTACTGCTCCGTGTCTCTGCTGTTCGGGATGGGGCTTGGCTCTCTTTCACGCAGCGGTTTCCACGCACGGCATCCGCTCCAGTGAAAGAGCCCTAAACCCTTTTCAATGACCCTTCGGACATTTTTTCCACTGCCTCATTTGCTAAAAGTTGTTCCTTGCAACCTCAAACTGCGGCCCTCCAGCTGTTGTAAAACTACAACTCCCACAATGCCCTGCTGTAGGCTGATTTGCCACCATGGTAGTTACGCCCCTGCTGACATACAGTATTAGCCCTGGTAACAGGAGGTATACAGCCTCTTGACATGTGGTACAGAGCTAGTCTGGGGTCCAGCAGTTTGTGCAGTTGCCCTGGACCTGGCAATCACGTGATTGCTGGAACAGAAGCAGGCAGCAACATGGCAATGCCCTGATCTACATTCACAGTACTTATTGAGCGCTGTGTATACAGTGATGGGGAAGGCAGGGACAGGGAAAAAACTTCTCTGCCGTCTCAATGGGGAACCTGGCTATAACTAGCAAAGGGCTCCCTGCTTCTGCACGATCTGCAAGGATGAACGCAAACCGCCCAGACTTTTATAGTCTATAGGCAGTCTGGAAACGGTTAAGAATATTTTTTAGTCCCATTTAGGGTGGGTTTACATAGTTTTTTGCTGGCATTTTTTTTAAGCTCCAGAAGGTCAATGGGAAATATGGAACGCTACGAACGCTACGGGTGGTGTTTTTTGCCTGTCTTGCTTTTCAAAAACACTGAATTCTGTAGCTCTTTTTCAGGTGTTTTGACGTTGCCTCTATAGGGGAACCACACCATTATAACAAAAGCTAGTGGTAAGAGACACTCTTCGTCAGGAAAAAAGTAGCAAATGACGCAGGTGGGCAAAAAATAAAGCATTCACTTTATCTGGTCTTTTTTTGTGGTAATTTTATGTATATGGAATGTGTAATTTTGTGGAGCCTTTCACATGTGGATTTTTGGATGAATTTACATCACAGCTGGTAATTGCTGTTGTTCTGCTCCATTATAGGATATTGATTTACCATAATCCTTTCTATAGGGAAAAACACGATGAATGAATTGCTATTTGGGCAAACAAACGGGCAGATTTATCAAAATCCTGGATTTGGCTCACGATCACTCATGGAAATCACTGACCAAAACACTTGGGTGTGAATGAGGCATAATTGTCAAAAATAGAACTTAAATGTGTTGGCATCTTTTGGAAAAATTGTGATACCTTGATATTACTGAAATATCCCTTTAAAATTCTACAGTTCTACAGATTTTTTTGGTCTTGTTTCCTTAGTTAATAGGTAAAGCTTGCCATCTAGTGGCTGTTATGGATAACTGCAATAGTAGAAACATAAAATAAAATAATGCAGCCTCCATGCCACCAAACACGGCAAATTATTATAATTTTATGCTTATCAAACTTTCATTACTAACATTTCAATAAAAAGGGAGGGGTTAGTAATCTTCTAGAAAAGTGTCACTGCTTTTTATACATTTGCCATGGCTCCAGAAAATCCTGCTTGTAATTTCGCAGAAAGGTATTTTATTCATTTCCTAGGGCTCGTGCACACAAATATGGAATCCACATGGAAGCTGTGTGCATGCAGCGTAAGCCTGTGCAATAGTTTTTCTTTTCACTGTCAAAATGGAAAATACAGACACAGCTGTGTGTGACGTCCGCGTTGCATCCATTTTTTGCGGATCTGTTGTAACAATGCATATCCTTGTCTGTAAAATGGACATGAATAGGACATGTTCTATATTTTTTGCAGAGCTATGGAAGGGACATACTGATGCGTACAGCACACTGGGTGCTGTCCGAATTTTTTGCAGACCCATTTAAATGAATGGGTCCGCATCCTATCTGCAAAAAATGTGGATTGGATGCGGACCAAAAATACGGTTGTGTGAACAGGGCCTAATACTGTAGCAGTAAGGTCACCCAAAGACATTATAAATCAGTATAAGGGCTCATCCACAGGAACGTATTTTCTTTCCGAGTCTGTTCCATTTTTTTTTTTTTTTTTTGCGGAACCATTCATTTCAAGGGGTCCACAAAAAAACGCATGTTACTCTGTGCGCATTCCGTTTCCGTATTTCCGTTCTACAAAAAAATAGAACATGTCCTCTTACTGTCCGCATTACGGACAAGGATAGGACTGTTCTATTAGGGGTCAGCTGTTCCGTTTCGCAAAATACGGAATGCACACGGACGTCATCCGTACATACAGTCGTGTACATGAGCCCATGTACATAATGCTGTGCGTTCCGGTGAAAGGAGCAGTGTCCATAACGGAATCACGCTCACACACAGAGCATGATTTCCGCACTGGACATGCCTTATTGAGGATTGCACACAGATCCATTCATTTCTACGGCTCTGTTAAAAAAAAAAAAACGCACATGGATGTCATCCGTGTGCTGTTCACATCTGTATGTGCCGCAAATTATAGAACATGTCCTATTTCTGTACATTTTGCAGATAAGAATGGTCACTTTATTAATGGGGCTGAGAAATGCGTGGATTACAAACGGAAGGTATCTATTTAGCAGATCTGCAGTTTGCCGACTGCAAAACGGATACAGTTCTATGCTCGAGGCCTAAGCCTATGCAATAGCTTTTCTTTTGACTGGCAAAAAGGAAAACACAGACATGGCTGTGTGCATCAAGCCTATGCAATAGCTTTCCTCTGGACTATACAAAAGGAAAATATACAATGGAAATATAAAATATTTTTAACCAGTTCAAGACCAGGACATTTTCTGACGTTCATAATTAACACAATTTTTTTTAAAGTACATAAAGCTTCAAAAGCAAGGTTTTATTTATTTATTATTAATACCACAAAGTGTAAGGGCTGTTTCACACGAGCGGATGCCGTGCGTGACATCCGCTGGGTGAATGACAGCCAAGACCCGATGCAGACTGCAGAGGCACGGAGCAGTAACATGACTGATAATGCTCCGTGCCTCTCTGTGACCTCTTTACTACGAAATCACAGTGACAACTTTATCTCACTGTGATTTCGTAGTAAAGAGATCACAGAGAAGCACGGAGCATTATCAGTCATGTTACTGCTCCGTGTCTCTGCTGTCCGCATCGGGTTTTGGCTGTCATTCACGGAGCGGATGTCACGCACGGCATCTGCTCGTGTGAAACAGCCCTAACTAAAATAATTTTTTTAATTGCCCCCCCCCCCCCTTCCGTTATGGTTGTTTTGATTGATGCAGACACTTGGGGCGGGGATAAAAGCTGTGTTGTGGATGGTGGCTTTTTTCACTTATTGTCATACAAGAGCTTTGGAGGCGGCTGGTGGTCTGCAAGTGGTTAATCTGACATACATGGGATCAGATGGGTTCCAGATGATCAAATATTCTGGATTGTCAATTTTGCTATATGGCATGGGACTGCTGCAGCCAATGACTGTCCTCAGCAGTCTACCACGTGCATACACCTGCACGTCACCACTGCAGTTTGTATACAAGCAGAGGCTGGAGGACCAGATCGGTGGCACAGAGAATGGTGCTGGAGGGAAAAAAAGTAATTTTAGAAAAGGGTGACTTGTCTGAGAATTTTAATTATCCATTAAAAACTATGTACACCATTGAAGTCATTTTTTTAATAACTAATTTATATGTATTTCGGGGTAATAAAATTTTTGTACCATTTGGTTTCTACATTTCACAGTATATACAGTAGCAGCTGCAGAAGACTGTTCTGTGATAAATCAATTAGACTGGCTGTCCAATAGCTTGTTCTCCAGCATCCCTCTGACCTCATCTAAGCTGATTTCTGCCCAAATCAAGGTAAAATCTGGATTTGGGCATAAGTGATTTTAAAAGAGTTCAGCAAAGGTCATAGCTGTGCAAGGTTAAGGGTACTTCCACACTAGCGTTTTTCTTTTCCGGCACTGAGTTCCGTCCTAGGGGCTCAATACCGGAAAAGGACTGATCAGGCATATCCCCATGCATTCTGAATGGAGAGCAATCCGTTCAGGATGCATCAGGATGTCTTCAGTTCAGTCTTTTTGACTGATCAGGACAAAGATAATACTGCAGCATTCTACGGTTTTATTTCCGGCCCAAAAAACTAAACACTTGCCTGAATGAATCAAAATATCGGAATGCCGGATCCATCCTTCTGGTCTGCGCATGCGCAGACCGGTAAAAATGTGAGAAAAATAGAAACGGATCAATTTGTCCGTATGACAAACGGACAGACGGATCAGTTCTTGTAATGCATTTGTGAGACGGATCCGCATCCGGATCCGTCTACAAATGCTGTCCGGTTGCATGCAGATTGCCGGATCCGGCAGGCAGTTCCGGTGACGGAATGCTTGCTGGATCACTCTGCCGCGAGTGTGAAAGTACCCTAAAAGAAGGCTTTTTAAGGAAAATAATACATTAATCTAGGAAAATAAAACTGAAGAGACCTTAGAGTTAAAAAAATAAAAATTCCCATTAATTGGGAAACGAACACCTGGTGCCCTCCCTTTTCATTTTTGTGCTGCAGATCTGTCAATTCCCAGGCTCCTTTTCTTCCAAGATGGATACACACCGCATAGGTAGTCCAAGACAGTCCTGCTGCCCTCAGACTGGCTAGCACTGCTCACACCAGGGCAGGGCTGGACATGCAAGAAGTGTCTTGGACTACCAAATGCACAGAATGCAGCATGCAGCCATCGTGAAGAGGCGCCCAGGGATATACAGTGTAAGTGATGTGCTCCCTAGCTAATGTGATTTTATTTTATTGAATTAAATTAGAGGGTTGCTTTAGTAATTACGGTATCCGGAAAACATGGAGGACACGGTAGCCAAATAGATCTTGAAGGGTTTCGAAGGAAAGAGTCTCAGTAAATAAAAAAAATCTTGTCAAATTATAGGAAAATTCTTAATGGAATAAGGAGAGGACAATCTGGAAAAGTACATGTATACAAGTATACAAGGAGTAAATGTTTTGAGACCTGAATATGTTACTGCACGACCAGTGATGGCTAAGGCTACTTTCACACTGGATGCCGCAGGGTTCAGCAAAAACGCTTCAATTACTGGTAATACAACCATCTGCATCCGTTATGAATGGATCCGGTTGTATTATCTTTAATATGACCAAGATGGATCCATCATGAACTCCATGGGGGACAGATCCGTTTTCTACTATGCCAGATTGTATCTGAGAAAACTGATCCGTCCCCATTGAGTGTGTGTGCACTCCGCCCCCTTAACAGTAGGGTGGCCACTGGCTTCACGCTAGTAAGCCAGACCTCACCGACCACGCCCCAAACCACGCCTCCAAACCACATTAAGCCATGCCCCACATCAGTGAAGCCACACACCCACCACCGGCCAGAAAAACACGGGGGAAGAACTTTGTGAATGGAAGGTGAGCGGGGGCAGCCGGGGTGCTTCTCTCCCCCTCAGTCATCCACAGGGAGCCACATCTGCGGCTCTAGTGACTGACTGGGGGTGAGAGAAGCTTTGGTCAGTAGTTGCTGCAGCTCACGCTCAGACAGCACAATGCTGCTATCTGAGCGTGAGCTACTGAAAAGGTAGACATCCCCGTGTCCCCTAAAACCAGATGTCTGTCCACCCTACTTAACAGTGACCTCCGCAGTGCCCGCCCCTTTAACAGTGACCTCCACAGCGCCCACCCCTTTAACAGTGACCTCCACAGCGCCTTGCCGCTTTAATGCTAGGGCTACACGACGACACGTGCCGCGTGACAATTTTTATAATGTAGGCTATGGTGTTGCACTGCTACATGGGACATGCTGCGACTGCGACACAACAGTTGCAAAAAATCCATCCAAGATGGATTTTTCTGCGACTATTGCGTCACAGTCGCAGCATGTCACAGTGCAACACCATAGTCTAATCATTATAAAAATTGTCGCGCGACACATGTAGCAGTGTAGTTGTGCACTATGTGTCCTGCAACTTATGTCGTCATGTAGCCCTAGCCTAAAGCAGTGAAGAAAAATGGCTGGGTTGTTATGGAAACCTGGAGTAAAACTGTGTATGTGGAGACTAAGGGCCTGTGAGCTTCTATTGGCTGATAAGGGACATGTGACCGTGTGTATGACAGTTGGGATATGAAGAGAAAGACTTGCAGGCAAGTTATTTTTTGGGAATATCTCAGGAACGGTACATGCTAGAGAGCTATGACCCCCACAAGATTTCTTTCCAGGTAGCAAGGGATGTGTATACCAAGTTTCGTTGAAATCGATGGTTGAGTTTTTGAGTGATCGCGGAACATACATACAAACACACACACACATATATCTGTCCTTCTTAATATATACACTACACATTAAGCCTGTTACAATAACGGGATCTAGAACAGTAGTGCATAAACATTAGTAGGAACAGTCTATATTAAATGGCAAGGGAACTTGACCACACTGACTGCTGGCACTGACTGGTGGCTGTGGCCGAGACGGGTGCCTGTGGCTGGTGGCCGAGACTGGTGCCTGTGGCTGGTGGCTGAGACTGGTGCCTGTGGCTGGTGGCTGAGACTGGTGCCTGTGGCTGGTGGCTGAGACTGGTGGCACTGACTGGTGGCCGAGACTGGTGACTGTTTTTTGTGATGTATGGTGATAGAAAATAGCTTTTTTGGCACATTTTTTTTATTTTATTTTTTTACAGCATGGAAGGAGTTAAACGGCCAACATCGGCCATTTCAAGCAGAGTGTAAGCTGGACATTACAGCTAACACTCTGCCCGCTGCCTGAAAGGGTGAAGAGGGGGGGGGGGAGGTGACAGCAGAGCAGCGGCCCGATTCTTAGCCCCTCCATACAGCGGTCCCCAAGGACCATGGCATGGAAGGGGTTAAACGACCGACATTGGTGCCAGCAGCAAGCAGAGTGTTAGCAGAACATTACAGCTAACACTCTGCCCGCTGCTGATCTGCCATCCGGAAAGGGGTGCTGCACAGTCAGGCTGCAGGAAAACGTGTGTGTAGCGCTGTGTCCTGATTCGACGCCGTGCTGCGCATGCCCAGTGCAAAACTGGTGACACACACACGGACACAGCGCACTCACACAGGGATTTTATTATATTAGATAGATCTATGAAGGTAGCTGTAATTTTGAACTGTATTTCATATACCTTTATTGCTCCTATCTTCCATTCAGGGCTGTGGTCACATGACCATGTCCATGCAGCTATCTCATTTCCTGTGAGGTTATGGCCATACAGGGGCAGTGATAGGGCAGTGTCTATGTCAGTCATTAGCTGGGTGGGAGGAGCTACAAACTAGCTGGGCGTTATAAGGGACAGTGATAGGGATTTCCCATTGGACAACTTTGATAAATGAGGCCCAAATTGTTCACCATAGAATTTGGGGATTGCTGTAGTTATGTAGTATAGACAGAACTAACTTAGAAAAAAAAAAGCTATAATATAGCCAGGCTTCCTGCACTGCTAAAGCTTAAACAAAAATAGGGTATACATGAGTGTTATGTATGTTCACTCCTCCAGATACACGTGATATAGTGGCCAGTAATAGTGTTATTCCTCATGTACATACACTGTATTATTGATAAACTCAAAGTTTGTTGAAAACTGGATTACTTACCTATAATTTCCTTTTCATGAATTCACGACGGCATTACCATGAAACCCCGCCTCCAGGTAGGTACAGGAAGAATAAATTTGACCCTCCTCCAGCCACTCTCAGTGTCTTTCTGAACAGAGACCCTAGAAAGTCTTTATCATTCAAACCCATGCATACAACTTACATATACAAATATTATTATTTTTTTTGGGGGGGGATATCCCATGCCGTCGTGGAGGATTCATGAAAAGGAAATTACCGGTAAGTAATCCAGTTTTTCCTCCACGACAGCATTGCCATGAGATAACCAGAACTTAGGGTGGGACAAATAGATTGCAGAACCTTTCTGCCAAAGGCCAGGTCCTTTGAACTCTGGGGAGATTGAGGGCTCTTCCATGGGTTCCCACAGAGCTAAACCTAAATTTATGTCAGACTGGGAATCAGAGCTGGGCTCCACCTTCTCGGTGGACCAATGGTCTCGATCTCTTATCTTTGCGCACAAATTATCTGTGTCCTGTAATCTACAGGAGCTTAACTATAAAATTCTCACCAGATGGTATAGGACCCCAGTTCGATTACACCAGTTTTACCCCTCGGTAACAGATGTTTGCCGGAGGCGTCTCGCAGCATCGGGCACAATGACACACATCTGGTGGGATTGCCCTGGAGTGGCTCCTCTGTGGCGAGATGTTTTTGCTCTATACAACCATCTATACAAAACTGCTATTCTACCTGATCCTTCTCTAGCTCTCCTATCCATACTCCCAGGTCGGATCTCTCAGGTTAAGAAAGGTGCTCTACGGCTATTCATTTTAGCAATGAGACAGATAATTCCCCGTCAATGGCGATCAACCGAGAGTCTTTTAAGAATAACCTGGTCTAATTCTGGAGGACCTGGGACCCATGGAACCAATTCCGCACCGCCACTTCCTTCTCAGGGTGGTTGACAACTGGCACCATTCCCGTTAGTAGCTCTTAAGACACTGATTCTGATATACTAAGTCCATTCCTTTACCCTTTCCCTCCCCTACCTCATGTACATGTTATGTCTTTGTCTGTCTTTGTATCGTCTTGTTCTACCCCCCTGTCAGTGTAAATGTTTGGCCAATTAATTGAGAATATACAACCAGGACTGGCTACATCAGCCTATTTCCGTTGTGTCATATCTGATTTGGGTTACTGTATATTTTAGTACCTTAAAGGCCTATCTATAGCCGATAATTGGACCTTATTTATACTTATACTTATGTACTTGATATGCTTTGTTGTATCATATACTTTTATGCCTTAATAAAACAAACAAAGATAGAACGGCAAATGCCAAGTCCTGCCTAGTATTGAGGTCTACCCGGTAATGTTTAACCCGTAGAGGACCAGCGCACAAAAAGTGCACAACCAAGCAATCAAAAAAGCATATGACCCCCAAAATAGTACCAATCAAACTGTCACCTCATCCCGTAAAAAATGAGCCCCTACATAAAACAAATCAGGCAAAAAAAAAATCAAAACTTTTTTTGGTTTTAAAAATGCATTTATTGTGTAAAACTTAAATAAATTAAAAAAAGTATACAGTTAGGTATTGCCGCATCCGTAACAACCTGGTGTATAAAAATATCACATAATCTAACCCCTCAGATGAACACCGTAAAAAAAAAAAAAAATAATCCTTTACCCTTTCCCTCCCCTACCTCATGTACATGTTATGTCTTTGTCTGTCTTTGTATCGGTATATCGGCCGGTCCTGTGGATGACGTAAGGGACTTGCAGGGCGGGCCAAGGGAGAGGCTGGGGAGGAGTAACGTAAAAAGAAGGCAGAGTAGCCTGGGGACCTACACACAGAACGCCGCCCCTGGGCACTTGCGAGCCCTCATTTGCATATGGATTAAAGTGCGTTTCTCCTGCTGGTGAAACTCAGAAGAAAATTACAAAAGTACCATTTGAATCATGGATAGGTGTGCTAGAGAGCCATGTAAGTGGTGTACAATGTCATATTTTGGTGACAGTCTCCCTTTAACCCTTGCTTTGTTAGCGGAATTTTTTTAATTAAAATTAGGGATGAGCGAATCGACTTCAGATGAAACATCCGAAGTCGATTTGCATAAAACTTAGTTCTAATACTGTACAGAGCAGGAGCTACGTACAGTATTAGAATGTACTGGCTCCGATGAGCCGAAGTTATCGCTTTACGAAGTCTCGCGAGACCGTGCAATAATTTTATAAATTCATTTTTACTGTAAAAAAACATTTCCCGAACTCGGGTTCGGTTCCAAGTGGAAATTTCATCTACATTTTCCTTTAATTCTTGTGGAACACCTAAAGGTTTAACAAAAGTTTGTAAAATCAGTTTTGAATACCTTAAGGGGTGTAGTTTCTAAAGTGGGGCCATTTATGGGTGGTTTCTATTTTATATAAGCCCACAAAGAAGAAAATTTAATTTACAAAATGATCCAAACATGAATTACCGTAGACATATGGGAAATGTAAAGTAATAACTATTTTAGGAGGTCTCACTATCTGTTTTAAAAACAGAAATAGAAATTTAGAAAATTGCCAATTTTTAAAAATTCTTGGTAAATTTGTTATTTTTTTATAAATAAAAATGAAAAATGCCGACTCAAATTTACCACTGTACAATAGTGCTACAATATGTGACGAGAAAACAATCTCAGAATGGCTTGGATAAGTAAAAGTTTTAAAGTTATCACCACATAAAATGACGCATGTTAGATTTGCAAAAAATGGCCTGGTCCTGAAGGTGAAGAATGGCAGGGTCCTGAAGGGGTTAATGAACATATGAGGACTAGACCATGTTGCTGCTTTACATATTTGCTCAATTGAAGCATCTGCTCTTTCAGCCCAAGATATGTAAATGGGACGTGTCGACTGAGATTTAATAAATCTGGGAGGTACTTTGTGCAATACCTTGTAAGCTTCAGATATTGATGCTTTTATCCATCTGGCCATGGAACTTGTCACTTTAAGACCCCTTTTTTTCCCAAATACTGAATAAACAGAAAATCAGACTTACTAAATCTCTTAGTAAAAAATAAATAAAAAATCACTGAAAAAACTAAGATAAAAACATCCTTCACGGTATGATATATAAATCTGCGGATGTTGAAGAAAATCACAGAAATAAGATAATAATGCACTTAGTAAAGTAGATGCAAGCACTATATATGGACAAGGTCCTCACTCTGATATGATAAAATCTGAGACACTTAGTCAATATATTTTATATAGTGCCAATTGGCCATCGTTTAAATGCCACGGGCTACCTGAGCATTGTTTCTGACCATGTCCATCCCTTCATGACCACCATGTACCCATCCTCTGATGGCTACTTCTAGCAGGATAATGCACCATATCACAAAGCTTGAATCATTTCAGATTGGTTTCTTGAACATGACAATGAGTTCACTGTACTAAAATGGCCCCAACAGTCACCAGATCTCAACCCAATAGAGCATCTTTGGGATGTGGTGGAACGGGAGCTTCGTGCCCTGGATGTGCATCCCTCAAATCTCCATCAACTGCAAGATGCTATCCTATCAATATGGGCCAACATTTCTAAAGAATGCCATCAGCACCTTGTTGAATCAATGCCACGTAGAATTAAGGCAGTTCTGAATGCAAAAGGGGGTCCAACACCGTATTAGTATGGTGTTCCTAATAATTCTTTAGGTGAGTGTATAATGCTTGCATCTACTTTACTAAGTGCATTATTATCTTATTTCTGTGATTTTCTTCAATAATATGGCCAGTGACATCCGCAGATTTGTATATCATACCGTGAAGTATGTTTTTATCTTTGTTTTTTCTGTGATTTTTTTGCCTATGTAGTATATGCTTGAGGGATTGGCACCTTCAGGTGTGAATGCGCACCTATTTTATCTTGGGAGTAGCATTCCTTTGTACTTTTGCCCTTCCTATCCAATAGAGCGCCTTGATTAGGTGGTAAATATAGGTGTGCTTGCTCCTCCTCCCATCGGTTGCTTGATGCACATGGAGGTGGCTAGGAGCAGCACACCATATGTGCGGCATCTGGCCTCCTGAACATAGAAGCCTAATGGCTTAGGTAGGTTTAGCGTAGGACCCCCCTGACCCGAGACCACCTTGGCGCTTGGTAGACGGGCTCAGATGTGTTTTGATCAAAAATATATTGGCCAAGTGTCTCAGATTTTATCACATCAGAGTGAGGACTTTGTCCATATATAATGCTTGCATCTACTTTACTAAGTGAATCTCTTAGTAGCCTCTAGGTATTGAAAAAAAGCTCTCCTAACATCCAAACTATGGAATTTTTCTTCTTTTTGTGAACTTGGGTTTTCACACAAAGGACAGAACTCTCCTCCTGTCTATAAACATTTCTCACCACTTTTGGTAAGAAGGCATTATTGAGTCTAAAAACAATCCTGTCAGGAAAAACCCTAAGACCCCTTTCACACGTGCGAGAATTCTGTGCGGGTGCAATGTGTGAGGCCCCTTAGTGACCGCCGTGAACACGTATGGGTGGTCACTAAGGGGTTAATAGACAAAACTCTTAGAGAAGACTCTAACAAAGAATGAAAGGGGCATTCTGTTAATACTGATAACTACATTTATATCCCAGGGAGTGAGTACCGGTCTTAAAGTAGTTCTCAGTCTATATGCACTTTTAAGAAATCTAATGAGCCAGGGATGATCCCCGATTTTGGTGGGAGTTGTAGTTTTACAACAGCTGGAGGGCCACAGGTTGAGCATTCCTGCTCTAGAGTGTCTACCAAATTCCCTATCACTAACAGATCGTCCAGATAGGGAACTATCATTACATATCCTCAGATGAGCTACTACCTTTACCATAACCTTGGTAATTCCAAAGGGCAGAACCTGAAACTGCCTGTGAGTTCCCTTGATGTAAACTGCCAAGTGGAGGAATTTCTGATCTCTTTTGCAAACTGGAATATCATAGTATGTGTCCCTCAGATCTAAAAAGGCCATAAAGTCCTCTTTTTTAGTAGATTTATGGTAGATCTTAGTGTCTCCATATTGAAGTTTTTGGATTTTATATACCGGTTTAGAAATTTCAGATTTATTATTAGATGGAACCTTCCGTTTGGCTTTTTTACAAGAAAAACTGTCAAGTAATAAGCTGTTCCTGCCTCATCTGAGGAGACAGGAACAATAGCTTTTAGGGAAAAAAAGTTCTAAAATTCCCTCCTCTTATTTTTGTTGCAAGAAGGCCGACTTTTGAATGGGAGTAATTTTGTAGATATTTATGGGAGGAGGAAGACAAACATTGATGTTGTAAATGCTTTGAACAATATTTAATACCCACGGATTTGTTGTAATTTTTTCCCATTCTTTAAAAAAAAAAAAAAAATAATAGTTTACCTCCCACCTGACTTCTGATGTCATTGTTTAAGGGTTTCAGAATTTTTGGGTGCAAACGAGAATCCTCTGCCACTTTTTTTGCATTTTTCCCCCTATCCATTCTCTTTGACTGGGAAAAGGCACCTTTTTCAAACTTCCGAAAGGGAAATTTTATTTTACTGAACACCCCAGGAAAATATTTCTTTGAATCAGAGGCCCAGGCCGCTCACCACGCACTTCCGAGTTCCAGCCTATGCGATGAAGTTCCGCGTTCCACCCTGGAACGCATGCCAGCCAGAACAACTTCCTTTTGCCGCTGCAAGAGCCAAATGTATCAGATTGCAGCTATGGCCCCATGTGACCAGAGGGACTCAGTGAGTTTCTGGTCTTCTCATAGCCTCTCCCAGACTGGCGCACAGTGCGGAGGTGGAAGAAGCAGAACCGCAACCTGCAGAATGTTTGACGATCAAGCAAATTAGAAAAACCAGGTACCCCAGATAGGGATTGGTTGCCCAAAGCTCCCTCATGTAAAAAGGCATAAAAACATAAAACACCACCTCTGTCTGCCTCCACAGATGCGGACCCACGGCTTGCCATGAGAAAAAACCCTCTCCCACCTGGAAGGGACAGGAAGACACTGAGGATTTCTGTTTGGAAATAATAACACGTTTAGTTATATATTACTATTTTATTAGAAAAAAAACAAGCTATAATACAGCCAGGCTTCTTGAACTGCTGCAGCTATTACTTCCAACATCTGTGCAGCTGGTTAGCGTTTCTTCCATGTGAATTTTCTGCGGGCACCCTCCTGTCCTGGTTTTTTTCTTTCCCTGTTGCGTGGATCTACAGTGAGTAATCCAGCTAAAAGAAACAGTTACAAGTCAGAAAGATGGAAAGAGACAAGAACCTCAAACTATACGGCAAAATTGCTGGATGTTAATCATCTGCTATGGCAGCCTGGGGCCTTCTGAAGACTCCCAGGCCTGCCACTGTAGGATGCCTATTATCCTTTAGGATACCAAAGGTTTTTTTCGTTTTCATTTTTCTTCCCCATCTTCCTTGAGATATAACTATTTTTCTGTTCACATAGCTGTATGAGGGCTCATTTTTTGCGGGACAAGTTGTACTTTCTAATGCCACCATTTGATATGGCATACAAGGTAGAGGGAAGCGGGAAAACAATTCCAAATGGGGTGGAATTGAAAGGAAAAAAAAAAGCAATTCCTCAACCTTTGTGGCAAAACTGACCTGTGCCCTTTATTCTCTGGGTCAGTACGATTACAACGATACCACATATGTATGGGTTTTTATGTCTAAACCATATTCTGCCCCCCCTCCCCCCCATTACTTTCTTTTTATAGTTATATCTACTGAGCTGTGTGGTGGTTCATTTTTTGCGGGACAATCTGTTGTTTTTATTGATACCATTTTGGAGTGTGTGACTTTTTGATCACATTTTATGACTTTTTGGGTAAGAGAAGCGATGACAAAATGGCAAATTGGCAATTTTGACTCTTTTTTTTGAAAATGAAAATAAAATTCTGAACAATCATAGATCCATTATTTGTACAGAATTGCTCATTTCTTATGTTGGCCTGCCACCTGCTGGCCAAAATAAGAATTACAGCTTCAATACCCTGGGTCTCTGCCAGCCTCTTCCTCTCTTTGACTGACAGGGCCAGGTTCCTGCATATTCATCTTGCCTGGCCCTGTCATTCAACTCGTATCACCGTGTCCAAAGAGGTCCAGCTATTAAAATATATATTTAAATAGTAAAACATAACAAAAACTATATAAGTTTGGTATCACCATCATCGTACGGACCCACAGAATAAGGCTGCCTGTCATTTTTAGCACAGAGAACTTCGTTAAGACAAAAACGATGGCAAAATTGTGGTGGTACCTTGTCTAGTTTTTTCCCCTAAAAATAATATTTTATTTAAATAAAAATGTGGGTTTTTTATGAAACTAACATAATATACCTTTTTTTTTTTTTGCACTCCCTAGAAGACTGTAAACTGATCATTTGGTTGCTTACATAATGCTTAATACTTTGACATGGCCTAATAGACAGATGCATATGGCAGACCCGGGGCTATAATTAGACCCCGGTTGCCATAGTACAGTATGGCCCCCTCCCCAGCCAGAAGTTGTCCTGGGGTGCTGATGGGTGACAGGGAGAGCACTCTTCCTCTTTCAAACTCCCTTAGTGCCACTGTCAACACAGTTTCCAGCAAATAAGTGGCCACAGGATGAGAA
Source organism: Bufo gargarizans (assembly GCF_014858855.1). NCBI lineage: Eukaryota > Metazoa > Chordata > Amphibia > Anura > Bufonidae > Bufo > Bufo gargarizans. The sequence continues at coordinate 218,784,102 of NC_058082.1, read as the reverse complement.
AGGCGCCCATAGGGTAAATGGGTAAAGATGAAACAGCGTTCTTCAATTTAAGGTGAATATGTGCTGCTCACCTGTTTAGGTTGCACCGATTGGGTGCAACCGTGATGAAGGTCCGCTGGATTAGCTAGGTATCAGGTTGGAGCTGCCGCGTCCAAAAGGAACCAAGGGCGAGGGCCAAGTCGCCACTTCGTTAATTACTAGAAATACTGACAGTGCCCGTCACGACCTTTGTGGTCTGGCGAGCTGGTGGACGTAAGGCGCAAATCACAACCGGTTTTGACAAGTACGGGTTTATTGAGAGACAGCAGTCTCTCAATAAACCCGTACTTGTCAAAACCGGTTGTGATTTGCGCCTCACGTCCACCAGCTCGCCAGACCACAAAGGTCGTGACGGGCACTGTCAGTAACACAGTTTCCAGACATGATTGTGTACACCAATAAAGATCAGGGTGAGCCCTGACAAACAATATCTTCGGGAATCCAGAGGATTCCATTTCACATACTAATAGAAACTATAAAAAGTCAGCCAAGTAATGAAAAGGAGCCGAGCTTTATATAGGGAAAAAAATGCACAAATCAAAAAGGAGTAAAAAAAATTGTAATTGTCCCTAAAAAGGGACTAAACATGAACCAATAAATTAGGGGTGGGCGATATGGCCTAAAATCTATATTGCAATATAATTTTAAGCATGTGCGATATGCGATATATATTGCGATATATTGTTTTCTATATGGGGGGGGAAGGTGTTTAAATATTTTTTTTTTTAACTTTTTATTTATTAACTATTGGCCTCATTAAGGGCTAGAACCCTTGTCATAATCACCCTAATAGAGCTCTATTAGGGTGAATAGTTCTTTACACTCTCCCTGCTGCCCTGTGCATAGTACACACAACAGCAGGGAGCTGACCATGGCGCCAGCCTCTTATCTGCCCCCCCCCCCCCCAGCCTCTGATCTGCCCCCCCCCCCCCAGCCTCTGATCTGCCCCCCCCAGCCTCTGATCTGCCCCCCCCCCCCAGCCTCTGATCTGCCCCCCTTCCCCAGCCTCTGATCTGCCCCCCTTCCCCAGCCTCTGATCTGCCCCCCTTCCCCAGCCTCTGATCTGCCCCCCTTCCCCAGCCTCTGATCTGCCCCCCTTCCCCAGCCTCTGATCTGCCCCCCTTCCCCAGCCTCTGATCTGCCCCCCTTCCCCAGCCTCTGATCTGCCCCCCTTCCCCAGCCTCTGATCTGCCCCCCTTCCCCAGCCTCTGATCTGCCCCCCTTCCCCAGCCTCTGATCTGCCCCCCTTCCCCAGCCTCTGATCTGCCCCCTTCCCCAGCCTCTGATCTGCCCCCCTTCCCCAGCCTCTGATCTGCCCCCCTTCCCCAGCCTCTGATCTGCCCCCCTTCCCCAGCCTCTGATATGTCCCCCTTCCCCAGCCTCTGATCTTCTCCCCCTGCCTCTGATATGTCCCCCTTCATCAGCCTCTGATCTTCTCCCCCTGCCTCTGATATGTCCCCTCTGGTAACGCAACGCATTAATCATTGGTGGCAGTGGCCACAGGGTCCCCCTCCTCCCCCCCATCATTGGTGGCAGTTTGCCGTTCCGATCGGAGCCCCAGCAGTGTAATGCTGGGGCTCCGATCGGTTACCATGGCAGCCAGGAGTCACGCTGCTGAAGTCCTGGCTGCCATGGTATGTTAGTGAGCAGAGAGCAGCGCATTATACTCACGTGCGCTGTGGCCGCCGGTCGCTCCTTCTCATAGGTCTGTGCGGCGCATTGCTAATGCTGTAAGCATTAGCTATCCGCCGCACAGACAGAAGAAGGAGCGACCGGCGGCCACAGCGCACGTGAGTATAATGCGCTGCTCTCTGCTCACTAACATACCATGGCAGCCAGGACTTCAGCAGCGTGACTCCTGGCTGCCATGGTAACCGATCGGAGCCCCAGCATTACACTGCTGGGGCTCCGATCGGAACGGCAAACTGCCACCAATGATGGGAGGGAGGAGGGGGACCCTGTGGGATATGGCCGGCACATTCATTGGTAGCGCAGTGGCCACAGTCCCTCCCCTCCTCCTCCTACTCTGTCCTCATTGGTTTTCAGCGGCAGCCGCGCACAGTGGGGAGGGAGGGACTCCCTCCTCCTCCTCCCTCCGCTGTGCCGGCTCAGGAGAAAATGATCATATCGCGGTCCAGCGATATAGGCGATATGGCGAAAATCCATATTGTGGCCCAAATTCATATCGCATATCGCCTATACCGCCCACCCCTACAATAAATATGTCTTACTGGTGAAGCGGCTGTAAAGTATTCATCATGTGGCTTTAACTGCATCACTACATTACCTTGTCTCATGGCCTCCATTTCTTTTTCACAGACAAAACTGAGCAGGGCCCTTGATATGGCTAAACGGATGGCTCCGACTTGTGCCGATCTTCCACTACCCGTCACTGTACATTCTGTATCATGCTTCATCAATCGGTCTAAAAACTGAAACGGGAACATGAGTTGCTCCCTAAAGAAAAATAAATGAAAGAATAAAAGGTGACCACGGACGTACAATCCTCAACTACGGTTTCTGCTAAAAAAAGAAAGTGAACAAATAGAATTATGGATGAAATCAAAGTTTCATTTACAAGTCTACATAAGGGACTAGTAAGAGGGTAAAATACAAGACAGATGCATCACTGTACACACACAAAAAAAAAGACCCAATACAGGAACAACGCTTAGGAACCCAATACACCAGTTACTGACACACATCGATTGTATTAGATAGATATTCTGATAACGAATACTCAGGTCAAAGGATTACCGATGACACTGCCAGCACATTAGATAATGCCATACATGTCTGAGATCAGAGTACCCATCTTACGCAGTGGTCAGGGTAGCTGGGGTTATAGAAACAACTGAGCAAGCTGTGCTATGCCGGTTTCATAACTTCTGTTCACTTTGGAAACCGCATAATGCAGCCCACTCGGCTGTTTCTGCCATTCAGGCCGCCCTGACTGCTGATGGGTACTATGATTGCAGCAATGGACGGCTGAGATGGGAATATCTTTTTAAGGCTTAGTTAGAAGCTGTGACTCGGTACCAGAGATCTGCCACTCCTAGCACCTTGGTGAATCTCACCCTTGACAATTATTCATTGAACATTATGTCATTTTTCTTCTAACAAATTCGTTATCTGTGTTATTTATGTGGTTGCACAGTAACACAAGGAACCTGTTCTGGCCTCTGTGCTTCAAATCAAGTATTATTCCCTCTTTTTTCCAATAGGGGATGCTACAAAGACACGCACTGAAGCAGAAAACATACCATCATTGCATCTGGAGGTGTTTAATAAAGTACAATGCAAGAACCAAATAAAATGTTGGTCTGTACGTTATGGACCACGTTCATATGGCCATATTATGCATCTGGATGAGACTAAGCCTGTTCAAATCCCATAATATAGACCCAAAAATTTGCCCATATTAGGCCTCATGCACATACATCTGGTGCACGTTGGATCCGCGTTTTTTGCAGATCAAAGGCAGACCCATTCATTTTTATAGGGCTGCAAAATGCAGACAGCACATGGATGTCATCCGTGTGCTGTCCACATCCGTTTGTTTTGCGGATAAGAAAATACATTTTTAAAATAGCTGCCAGGTATCAGTGTTTTGCGGATCCGCTGTTTGTGAACCAGAATGGTTATGGGATAGCAGCTGAAGGCTCTTACAAGTTTTCACATTTTAATAATTAGTGAAAATGGACTTTCTAGGGTAATTTGACAAACCAGGGTTGTGAATTCTATTTTTTGTCCACTAAGTGCAAGTTTACAAGGTTCTCTGTACACTATACTGATGCTGACATTGCCATATGACCCCTCTTCTCTGATATCACTCATTCATGCCATACTGTGAAATATCACTAGGATATGGCATCACTTACTAGTTAATAGGGGTCTGCCAAGGCCCCTACTAACCGAAGGGGCCGTAGGGCTGTGAAGCCATGGTCCCTACAATACCTATCCATTCTCTGTCGGGAAGGCATATCCTAGCCTCTGTATGGTGCAGCTTCAGCTAAAGATACAGTGCAAGAACTACTATAGACTGGATATCATTTTGGCGTTTTCTGTACAGCTCATTAACATGCAGGCATTTCATTATTTCCTGTGGTGCTCAGGGCCAATAGTGTACACGGCACTTTGGAAATTTCCATTTGAGGGGCCAAAGAGAAAGTTATAGCCTAGTAGCATCACTGTATTAATTATGAAAATGTATCGCTGAACAGTGAATTGAACCAAAATTACAAATATAAAAACATTATCCAAATTATTTCATATCATTGTCTCTCATTAACACATGATATGTTGGCTTATACATAAAGCATGCATAAATTCTCTACCTATCTTGAAGTACTGTAAAATAATCCAAATACTCCTGTCCATTGATGGTGATTTTTCCTTTTCCTTGGTCCCGTACTATAGCTGTTGCCACTGCAGTTTTCCTGTTGCCTACAAGTAATAACATACAGTACATGAGTAGTGCCATTATGTTACAACATATCCTAGACTCAAAACTAGCATTGAGCGAAGCGAGGTTGGGATGCTTTATCCAAAGTCGCTTCGTTCAAAACTTCGGAATAATACTGTATGGAGATCCATCTCCGTACACTATTACAATGTATGGGCTCCGATGAGCCGTAGTGATTCATGAAGTCGCACGTGACTTCGTGGAATAACTTCGGTAGTTTATGTTGAAAGTGGAAAGCCACTTTAAAACTGAACTTGGCTTCGGTTCTAACTAGTATCTCGGAACCAAAGCAGAGTTCGTTTTCAACTCAAAAACTATACAAACTCCTATTGTGTCCAATAGTCTGCAGGCGGCTGTCCATGTTGAGAAATAGAATCTGAGCTCTGTGCGAGTGAAAGGTCCTGGCAGTGCAGTAGGGTAGAAGCAAAGTGTGTTATGTGTGCAGCATGTGTATGTTGTGTACATTGTCTGCTCAATGATCAGTCACGATCCATAGAATACAGATGTTCCACCTAAAGTCCTGGTACAAACAAGTCTTATTTAATATCCAGTTTCTTCTGAAACAGCTTTAAAAGAGCAAAAAAAATGGCCCAAAGAAGAAGGCGCTCATAGGGAGAATATGTAAAGAAGCAGGTTCCCTCACAAGGGTATATATTCTGCTCACCTGTGTATGTTGTGCAAATTGGGCATAACTCCAGTAATCGTTTGGAATGAAGAAGAGACGGCACAGCCGATGCTATCCTGAGGCAGAAGCCGATTTCCCAACCGAGTGGACGGAGCTCAAGGAGAAAGACATTGGTGGACTACTTGAGTCTCACTTTTGGATGATTGTCCTAAGAATCTTTATGGCTCTTTATTGTCTTAAGGTAAATCTGGACCCTTATGAAAATGTTGAGTGTATTTGTACTTGTTTTTTCCCTATTCCCTCTTTCGATAATTGTTTTACACTTGAGAAAGGGGTCCTTGGTACCCCAAAACACGTTGTCTATCTGGACGCATCAATAAAAGATTCACGGTTCTCATCTAGTCCAGTTGTGTTTTGCACCCACCAGCTATCATCCAAAACGGAGACTCAAGTAGCCCACCAGTGTCTTTCTCCTTGAACAGCTTTGAAAGAGTTTATTCCTCTTGTGTTAACTCCATTGGATTCTGTAGGTCTGGCGTTTCTCACTGTGCCAATGGCTGGCAATGGCATGGGGCACAGTGGCTGGCAATGGGATGACAAAGGACAGAAGTCAGAAACAGCAGACCTGCAGAATCCCATGGAGCTAACACACTAGGAAGAGTTATTTTACACTGGGACAGATTTACTAATCTATTGTTACTAATTATTGTTAGAGCGAGCGAACCTGCACGAATATCGAGCAGTGTAAAAGCAATGAACGACAGAGCCACAACCGACAATCGGTTGGTTTCTCGTCGGTTCGACTGTGTGGGCACAAAAAGCATTGTTGGACGTTAACAATTTTATACGTGTAAAAAGGAATAATTCACTGCACGCACGATTACGGACGATGTGGGTGTGATTAAGCACGCCACTCAAATTTCGCTTTGTGTAAATGCAACAGTCTGCTTTACAAATGATGGAATATGTGACAGAAATGACGATTTTGTGAACGATAATCAACGCGTCTAAAAGGGTCATTGTTGAAACGTTCAGTACACCAAGAAACTACTCGCTTGTTTCTCAATTGTACCAATCATCGCCTCATGTAAAGGTGCCTTTAGACAGGCTGTCTAGACCTGCACCAGGCTGGATGATAAATGCTGCAGGGACAGACACTTTTGTTTAACTGTATACTAACTACTGGTTGGTTTACTTTGAGAAAGAATTCAACGCCAGAACTGTGGTGTAAAATGGCGGCTCATAGGCCACACTCGGTTCCTGTACTGTCAGGCCCCTTCCTGCTAAGCCCCTCCCTCTTTTAGAGCCCCGAAAAAAATAGAAACCCTGGCTACACCAAAACGCACCACTTTTTAGACAGATTCTAGAAGCAAATACGTTGGTAAATGTGTGCTGAGAGTTGAACCTCATTGATCAAATATTGAGGACCAAACATGAGGATAGGTTATAAATATCTAATATATTAAGCCGAGTGTATGTATGTCCGCTAAAGGAATCCGCACCGTCGCATTTACAATCACGTAATTAGGCACACAGGTACATCAGGTGTCCAGGAAGGTTTTAGGCCAGGTCTCCGCTCTCTAGCAGATACCGTTCCTGAGATATTCCCAAAAAAATGCAAATATGGCACATCACATGACCTACATTAGCCAATAGAAGCCTGCAGGTCTTTCTTGTCATATCCTGTCATACACACGGTCACATGTCCCTTATCAGCCAATAGAAGCTTGCAGGCCCTTAGTCTCCACATACACAAAGTTTTACACCAGGTTTCCAAAACAACCCAGCCATTTTTCTTCACTGGGCAGGGTGTTGTGGATGACACTGTTAAGGGAGTGGAGTGCTGTGGAGGTCACAGTTAAGGGGACAGGTAGGGTGGCCATTTAGGCCACCCTCAAAAGACTGACTTAAAAACGCTGCCCCCAGGTCCCGCTAAGCCACGCCCCCAATTGGGGAAAAAATTAAGGTAAAAATCTACTTCTGTCAGCTGTAGGGGTGGAAGGGAGGGTGACTTTCTCCCTGCAGCTCATGCTCAGACAGCACAGTGCTGCTGTCTGAGAGTGAGCTGTTCAAAAGGACATCCCTGTGTGTGTCCAGGACCTGCACCAGATGGAGGACAGGGAGTCTGAAAGCCGAACTGTCCGGCCTAAAACTGGACCTCTGGCTACCCTAGGGGCAGGCTGCTGTGGAGGTCACTGTTAAAGGGGAGGGCACTGTGGAGATCTCTGTTAGGCCTCTTTCACACTACTGTGTTTTTTTTTCCGTTTTGCGGTCCGTTTTTGCATTCCTTATACGGAACCATTCATTTCAATGGTTCTGCAAAAAAAAACTGAATGTGTTCCGTATGCATTCCGTTTCCGTATTTCCGTTTTTCCATTCCGTTGAAAGATAGAACATGTCCTATTATTGCCCGCAAATCACGGTCCGTGGCTCCATTCAAGTCAATGGGTCCGCAAAAAAAACGGAACACATACGGAAATGCATCCGTATGTCTTCCGTTTCCGTTCCGTTTTTTCTGAACCATCTATTGAAAATGTTACTCCCAGCACAATTTTTTCTATGTAATTACTGTATACTGTATATGCCATACGGAAAAACGGAACGGAAACAGAACCACAACGGAAGCAAAAAAACTGAACAACGGATCAGTGAAAAACGGACCGCAAAACACTGAAATGGACATACTGTAGTGTGAAAGAGGCCTTAATGAGGAAGGAACGGTGGAGGTCACAGTTAAGGGGATAGTCCAGTATGGAGGTCAGTGTTAAAGGGGCGGGGTGCTGTAGAGGTCACTTAAGTGGGTGGGGTTTTGTGGAAGTCAGTCACATTTTAAGGGAACGGAGCTCTGTAGATATGCCTATCCCATGCATGCTTAAACTCCTTCACTGTATTTGCAACTGCCACTTCTGCAGGAAGGCTATTTCATGCATGCACTACTCTCTCAGTAAAGTAATACTTCCTGATATTACTTTTAAACCTTTGCCCCTCTAATTTTAAAACTATGTCCTCTTGTAGCAGTTTTTCTTCTTGTAAATATTTTCTCCTCTTTTACCTTGTTGATTCCCTTTATGTATTTAAAAGTTTCTATCATATCCCCTCTGTCTCGTCTTTCTTCCAAGCTATACATGTTAAGGTCTTTTAACCTTTCCTGGTAAGTTTTATCCTGCAATCCATGTACAGGTCCTTCTAAAAAAATGAGCATATTGTGATAAAGTTCATTATTTTCTGTAATGTACTGATAAACATTAGACTTTCATATATTTTAGATTCATTACACACAACTGAAGTAGTTTAAGCCTTTTATTGTTTTAATATTGATGATTTTGGCATACAGCTCGTGAAAACCCAAAATTCCTATCTAAAAAAATTAGCATATCATGAAAAGGTTCTCTAAACGAGCTATTAACCTAATCATCTGAATCAACTAATTAACTCTAAACACCTGCAAAAGATTCCTGAGGCTTTTAAAAACTCCCAGCCTGGTGCATTACTCAAAACCGCAATCATGGGTAAGACTGCCGACCTGACTGCTGTCCAGAAGGCCATCATTGACACCCTCAAGCAAGAGGGTAAGACACAGAAAGAAATTTCTGAACGAATAGGCTGTTCCCAGAGTGCTGTATCAAGGCACCTCAGTGGGAAGTCTGTGGGAAGGAAAAAGTGTGGCAGAAAACACTGCACAACGAGAAGAGGTGACCGGACCCTGAGGAAGATTGTGGAGAAGGACCGATTCCAGACCTTGGGGGACCTGCGGAAGCAGTGGACTGAGTCTGGAGTAGAAACATCCAGAGCCACCGTGTACAGGCGTGTGCAGGAAATGGGCTACAGGTGCCGCATTCCCCAGGTCAAGCCACTTTTGAACCAGAAACAGCGGCAGAAGTGCCTGACCTGGGCTACAGAGAAGCAGCACTGGACTGTTGCTCAGTGGTCCAAAGTTCTTTTTTCGGATGAAAGCAAATTTTGCATGTCATTTGGAAATCAAGGTGCCAGAGTCTGGAGGAAGACTGGGGAGAGGGATATGCCAAAATGCCTGAAGTCCAGTGTCAAGTACCCACAGTCAGTGATGGTCTGGAGTGCCATGTCAGCTGCTGGTGTTGGTCCGCTGTGTTTTATCAAGGGCAGGGTCAATGCAGCTAGCTATCAGGAGATTTTGGAGCACTTCATGCTTCCATCTGCTGAAAAGCTTTATGGAGATGAAGATTTCATTTTTCAGCTTGACCTGGCACCTGCTCACAGTGCCAAAACCACTGGTAAATGGTTTACTGACCATGGTATTACTGTGCTCAATTGGCCTGCCAACTCTCCTGACCTGAACCCCATAGAGAATCTGTGGGATATTGGGAAGAGAAAGTTGAGAGACGCAAGACCCAACACTGGATGAGCTTAAGGCCGCTATCGAAGCATCCTGGGCCTCCATAACACCTCAGCAGTGCCACAGGCTGATTGCCACCATGCCACGCCGCATTGAAGCAGTCATTTCTGCAAAAGGATTCCCGACCAAGTATTGAGTGCATAACTGAACATAATTATTTGAAGGTTGACTTTTTTTGTATTAAAAACACTTTTCTTTTATTGGTCGGATGAAATATGCTAATTTTTTTAGATAGGAATTTGGGGTTTTCATAAGCTGTATGCCAAAATCATCAATATTAAAACAATAAAAGGCTTGAACTA